>NW_028258372.1:46702261-46856041 GCF_053883595.1 Heterocephalus glaber | reverse complement strand
GTGAGATTTGTCTCAAAATTAAAAATAAACAAGGGCTGGGGATATAGCTCAGCATGAAGGTTTTGGATTTAATCCCCAGTACAAAAAACCCCAAAAACTCAGTAGTAAGTCTCCTAGAAAGTAGAAAGAATAGCCAAAGATAGAAAATTGAAGAGAAAAGAAAACAAAATTAGAAGAATAGTCTAAGAAATCCAATATCTAAATAATAGGCATTGAAAGAAAAAAGAGAGAAAAGAGAGAAACATCATCATCATAAATGATTCTACAAACATTTCCTGGAAATGAAACACAAGCATTTGGAGCTTCAAAGAAATAGGAAGAAAAGGTCCAAAGGGGTAGGGGAAGTGGGAGGGGTAGGGGAAAGGAAAGAAGGGAAAGGAAAAATTATGAGAAAAGGAAAAAATGGAAACAAAGTCTTTGTAAATAGGGAAGGGTGGACAGGACATGGGGAAAAAATAAGAACCAAGATCCATCACGTAACGGTACAAGTACCCAATGATAAATGTAAATGTATTGTATACCTAAAATGTACCAATAAAAGAATTTAAGAAAAAAAAAAAGTATGTCCAGAGCATGGAGAAGGCATGAAAGCTATAGAAGTTAGTTAATGGCTGGAGAGACTGAGACAGCTGGACCTCATCCAAAAGGAGAGACAACACGAGGTTTTGAACAGAAGAAACAAGGTCAGATATCTGGTTTTTTGTTTGTTTGTTTCCAAAAAACGCTGGGGGCCAGGGATTTAGCCCAGCGACACAGCACTTGCCTGGCAAGCATGAGATCCTGAGTTCAATCCCCATTACAAAACAAACAACAGCAACAAAAAAAACCCTGGGGAGACATTTGAATCATAAACAACAATCATAGCCATGACTTCCTCGGATTTTCTGTTTTATAAGTGTGGAAACAGACCGAGAATGGTCATGCGACTTGACCTAGGTCACATAGCAGCATGGTTCTGATATAGGAAACACAGGGTGGCGGAGCTGGCTGGGAAAATGAGCAGGACCTGTCAATTACAAGATCCCAGGGCAACCCCAGGACCCCATAAGAAGAACTTCTCTCAAGCTCCCAAGAGATGTAGATGGCATAAAAGAAGATGGTATGCCACCTGGAGCCACTACGATGACATCCCACATTGTGTTTCTCTGATGCAGTGTGTACTGTTTTTTTTGCTTTTACTTTCTTTTTCTCTTGCTTGACCCAAGTTCACTCCGCAGAGCTGGTTTCTCTCATACCTATTCACCCCGCATTTTTCGACTAAACACTTGACACTGCTTTTGGCTAGTCTTGTTCCTGAATACTTTTGATTGGCGAGCCATTTCTAAAGGGACTACTGCCAATTTCAACTCCGTTCTGACTGATTCCACTGCATCGAGCCTGGTTAGGCAACTACCGAGGCCCAGAGGAGACGAAAGTCTGCAGGTGACAAGAGGACAGGTGGAGCTCTGAGAAGGCTGAGTGGCTCCCTGTCTACTAGTGGTGGCCTGGTGGCCTGGAAGAGAAAGAACATTCTAGTAAATCTTCAGTGTCACCTTCCTGCCAGAATCCTCAAGGTCACCTCCAAGTGCTGAGCAAGGAAACCCAACCAGGACACTTCCCTGGGACTTTACCTTTGCTGCATTTCTCTTCTTCGCCTTTCTCTTTATACCTCCGGGCTCTATGCAGCCTATTTTAGTGTTGGCGTTATGACTTTATAATGAAGTCCTAACACTATCTTCAAAGTCTAAAAACTGCATCTGCATAAGTGGAAGTAGCCAGTGAGCAGGCAGGCTGCGGAGGACACTGTGGGAAGTCAATGCAGATGAAGACACAAGGCCGGGCCAGCACCTTCACTTACATTCCTTTGTGTGATAAAAAAAATTATGGATCTGATCAATGTACATTATATGCATATATGAAATATCACAATGAAACCCCTTAATTTATATGATTAATATGTGCTAATAATTAAGAGGATAGTTGATTGTTTTAATAATTATTAAGATTGTAATTAATAATAAATTCCTCCTTTAACTATAGAAACATATCCTGAATTGGGCTCAAGGCCACTAGAGATGGAGAATTAAGGTCTCCTTTAGTACTTGTTTGCTAGTTTTTCTAAAGTTTGCATCAGGAATCAAGGGTTGTTCATATCAATGTCCCTTTGCAAGGCCTGTCTTAGTTACTTTTTCATTGCTAGGATAAAATAGCCGACACCCACAAGTTAAACTGCACAGTTTATAGAGGTTTCAGTACATAGTAGCCTGGCTCCAAGGCAGGGCAGCATGGCAGAGGGGCACTGCAGAGGAGAAACAGTCCATGGGAGGGCAGGCAGGAGCCAGCAAGCCTATTGGTTGGTACCACTCACACCCAGGGTGGGGCTTCCTATTACCCACACCCAGAACTATCCTAAACAAATCACTGGGCTATTCCATGACCACATCCTTAATCCATATTGAACACCCTTAATCCACACTCACACACCCTAGATCTAGCCACCTCCAAAATGCCCCACCTATGAGAGCATGAAGCTTTGGGGGGACATCTAGATACAAGCCATAACAGGGACCAATGCCAACTGAAGCCAGAGCATGGTGCTGCAAGGCAAGATTACTTGATGACAGATTTGGGTTCTGCCTATCTTCCTCAGTGCTGCTTATGCTTACATGTTAAACATGAAGCCTCTCATCCAGATTCATGTATATGCCTGACAGATTGTGCCTGAGGCTGCCATCTCCTACTCCAGATCACTTTAACCCTGAGACTTGTGATCATCACAAAGAGGACCAAGAGGTTCATCTGGCACCAGTCAGACTCATATGTCAAAATTAAACATCTCTGGTGGACAACAAGAGGCAGAGAAGATTCAAGGGCTAGATCTTGGCATGGGTTATGGACACAACAAGAAAACAAAATATATGCTGCCCAGCGGCTCTGGGAAGTCTCTGGTCCACAATATCATGGAGCTAGAAAGGCTGGCTACTAATGTGCGCTAAATCTTCCTGTGCTAAGATTACTAACAATTCCCCCAAGAACCACAAAGCCATTGTTGAAAGAGCAGTGACCAATCCCAACGCCAAGCTATACACACACACACCTAAACGTGGGGAGGAGGACATAAAGAGAGTTAAGATGTGTCATGTATGTGTACCAACTGCCCATAATGAATGCAATCACTATGTACTACAAACATGTACTAATAAAATAAAAATCATAAAAAGAAATGGCTCATGTGTTCATTTTGTGTTTAAATAAAACCCTAAAAATTGCCACAAAAAATCCTATTGTTTCTAATGTAGAGTCTGAAATGGAGTCTTTTTATGGATTTTTGTTGTTGTTGTTGTTGTTTTAATTAAATTGTAGACTTTCCTGGCATGCCAGTCATAGCAATCTAGGGACATCTAATCATCTGATCTCACGCTTAGCCACAAAATAAATAAATAAATAAATAAATAAATAAATAAATAAAGGGCCGGGGATTTAGCTTTTTGGCTCCGCTGCCTGCCTCGCAAGTGCAAGGTCCCGAGTTCGATCCTTGGTACCAAAAAATAAAAAATAAAAAATCTCACAGTTAGCCTATTCAAAGTTGCCCCTTGCAAGCCAGGAAATGATTTGACCTGATCTGCTAAGGAGTATGTTCGCATTTACTGTGCAATATTACCCTGGTTCGTTGTCCATTGGAATTTTCATTCCTGGAAATACAAAGTGGAAGTGGTTTCATGATCATACTAGCTCTAAGCTTTGTCTTATTTAGCTTGACTTGGCTTTTCTTTTTCCTTTTTTGCTGGCAGGTGAGGACATTCGACTTTTTCAAACCCATTTAAGGCATGCTCTAACAGCATCTTGTGATTTATTGCTTAATTATAATTGTATCCATGTCTGCCTGGGCCTGTGAAAGTATTGGAACTCTTCTTCCCATGTAATATAGGCAGTCATAGCTTTAGACTCAGAGCAGACTTTTTATAGTTAATGAATTGTTGCTAAAGCGGTACCAATCCAAGTCAACCAAAACAAGGACGAAGGAATAAAGCAGAGAGAAAAGGAGAGAGGGTATTTGCTAGCAAGGAAAATGGAGGCTGGAGAAAACCCAGGCTTACAGGTTGAAATAGTGTTCTCTAGTTTGCTTGAGTCACAACAGACTTTCAACTGGTGATCAGGAAATCATTTGAGCAATTCTGAGAGTGAGAGAGATGAAGAGAGAAAGAGGGAGCGATCCAAAATGCTTCATGAAGAGCATCTATGAGATGGTAGTGGGGGAGCATCCTTCTGGGTGCTGGGATCAGCTGAGCTTCACTGCTCTAGGAGCCTGGGATGGAGGCCAAGTCACGTTTTCTTTTGGCTTGTCTTCCCCTCTTCTTCTTCCTCCACCTGCCCTCGATAGGATGTCCATCCCAGGCTCCTAGGGCCAAGAAGGTGAGCTGGTCCCAGCACCCGGAAGGAAGCTACCTGGCTCCATCCCAGGCTCCTAGGGCAGTGAAGCTCAGCCAGTCCGGTCCCAGAACCCAGAAGGAAGCTCCCCTGCTGCCATCCCAAGCTCCTAGGGCACAGAAGTTGAGCCGTGTGGGCACCAGAAGCACCCCACCCCCGCGGAAATGAGAAGACACATAAACAAGCCTCAAAAACAGACTTCCGGATCCCCTACAGCAACCCCAAAGGGAAACGAGATGGAACAATCTGATACTCAACCACCTGGACTCTCTGAACTGGCAACAAAAGAGGATCTGGGAAAAATGAAATCAGAAATAATTACTCAGATAACAGCAAAGATTTTGCTCATGGTGCAAGACATGATTAATAAATCTAGTGAGGACACAGATAAAAAAATAGAGGATCTGAGGAACATGATGGAATCCCAACATAGGAAACAAATGGAATCCATAAAACAGATACAAACAGATTTTCAAGAGATTAAAAACTCCATCGAAAGTTTGCGCAGCAGAATGAACGAATGTGAGGATACAGTTTTACATATAGAAGATAAGATTGCAATTAGTGAGGAGGAAAAGAAAAATTGCTTTAAAATTGTAAGGGAACATGAGAAATCAATCCAGCAGCTGCTAGACGACGCAAAGAAGAATAACATAAGACTGATTGGAGTCTATGAAGAAAGAGGAGAGAGTGCAGATGACATAAAAACACTCTTCACAGAAGTGATGGCAGAAAACTTCCCAAGCAGGGGAAAAGAACTTGACATACAGATAAGGGAGGCATATAGGACTCCGGCTAACCTTAATCAAAAAAAACTACACATAGGCATATAATAGTTAGGATTCCAGAAATCCAACAGAAGAATAAAATTCTACAAGCAGTGAGAGAAAAGAAACAAATCACATACAAAGGAAAGCCCATCAGAATCACAGTAGACTTCTCAATGCAAACCCGCAAGGCAAGATGAGCTTGGACTGATGTATTTCAAGCCCTAAAGGAAAACAGCCTCCAACCCAGATTGATGTACCCTGCAAAACTATGTTTCAAAATTGATGGATGGCCCGGGGATTTAGTTCAGTGGTTCCGGCGCCTGCCTCGAAAGCCCAAGGTCCCGAGTTCGATTCCCGAAACAGACACAAAAAAAAAAAAAAGTGAACATTCAAAATTGATGGAGAAATAAGACACTTTCATGATAAAGAGCACCTCAGGAACTTCATGAATACCAAACCAGCACTCCAAAACATTTCAGACAATACCCTAGGAAAAGACAATGAGGATCACAACCCCAGGAAACCCAGCAGAATGAATCCATTGGGCGTGACAAATTAAACGCAAAGGGGGGGAATCCAACAAAAAGAAAGAGTCATGACAAGGCTTTTAAAACTTTTGACTTCATCTCCCTAATGAGTGTATAATCCAGTCTTATTATTGTACTGATTAGTATTTTTCTGATTCTAGAATTGCACACCATTCCTTGTGCTATACTGGCTATTTATCATCTTCTTATGTCTACATTTTAATTGGGTTGTCTATTAATGAGCTCTAAGAATTCTTTATATATTCTGCTCATAGGTTATATGCATTGTAAATATGGTCTGTTTAAGGACTACTTTTCATTTTAATGATGTCATTTAAAGTTCTAAATTTTGATGGAATCTCATTTATCAATTTTTTTTCTTTTATACATCATGTTTTTTATATCCTAGGTAGTTCTTGCGTACCCTGAATTCATAAACATTTTCCCTTATAATTTCTTCTTAAAGTTTTATACTTTTAGGCTTTCTTATTTAGGTTCTTGAATCCCTTCAAGTTAATTTCATGTATGGAAAAAAGGGGTTGAGGTTAATTTTTTATATACAAATACCAGGTGTTCTAGTGCCCTTTGCTGAAGACACTATCTCTTCCTCGGCTCTTGAATCGAGTTTATATTCTATAGAATGTTAATGTTAAATAATCTTTCAAAACTCAGTGGACCATATATGTGTGTTTCTATTTCTAGATTCTGTTTTATTCAAATGATCTATATGTCTTTCTTTACACCAACACTGCCTTGATTACTGTAGCTTTAGAAGAAGTCTTAAAATTGGGTGCTAAACGTCTTCCAGCACTGTTTTTGTTTTTGGTTTTGGTTTTCCTGGGTCCTTTGTACTCCTACATAATTTTAAAATTTCAATATCTAGTTCTTCATTTATAGCAAGTATACACAGACCTGAATTTTTATATATACCTTGTGTTTTCTAATCCTGCTAAATTCAAATACAAGTTCTAGGGGCTCCTAGACATTTCTTAGTATTTTCTCTGTAGATGATCATTTCATCTACATATAAAGATTTTGCTTCTGCCGTGCTAATCCTATCCTAGTTGTGTCATTTTATTGCCAGACTATTTTGGTTTAGACCTATGTTTCAAAGTCTAATGGACAGATGAAGAGTAGGCATATATGCCCTTGTTCCTTTCTTTAGGGAGAAAGCATTGTATCATCTCCATTCATAGAAGGAGTTTTTGTTGAAAGTATGGAGTACATGTCTTTGATCTGTTGAGAAGATTCTGTTCTACTTCTAGTCTCCTGATAGCTTTTACCATGAACAGCTGTAGAATTTAGTCCAATACTCTTTCTCCAACTAGTGACAGGATCATATGGCTTTTTCCTTTCCTCTGTTAAAATGATGACTTTTGGGGGTGGATCTTCCAATGCTGAACCAACACTGCCATCCCTATAACAAAACCACTTTCTACATACTGCCAGATCTGACTTCTAAGAGTTTGTTTTGTTAAAGAAATTTCTATCTGTGTTCATACTTTTTTCTTCTATTATCTTTATCCAGTTTTAGGATTAGCACAATGTTGAGTTCCTAAAATGAGGGAGAAGTGTTCCTTCTTTTTTCTGCTTTAATTGTTTGATATAATTTATCAGTTAAAATGTATATGAGCCTGCTGTTGTCATATAGGTAGGTTTTCAAGCTAGGAATATACTTTCTTTAATAGGTGCTATTCAAATTTTATATTTCCTCCAGAGATAGTTTCATTAATTTGTCTTCTAAGTTACTTCTGAGAAGTTGTCAAATTTATTTCAAAAAAGATTTTTGTAACATGCTTTCTATATCCTTTTAAATTCTGTAAAATCTGTGATAATGTCTCCTACATCTTAATATTGTAATTTAAAAATTGTATAACTGATATTGTGTAACAGGAAGAAAAGGTCTAAAAGAGCAGGGGAATTGGGAGGGGTAGGGGAAGGGAAAAAGGGAAAGGAAAAAAATATGAGAAGAGGAAAAACATGGAAACAAGGTCTTTGCAAATAGAGAAGGGTGGAGGGGGTGAAGGGAGGGCAAGGGAAGGGGAAAAAAAATAAGAACCAAGAGACTCATGTAATGGTACAAGATCCCAATGATGAATGTAACTGTATTGTATATCTAAAATGTACCAATAAAGTTAATGGGGAAAAAAAAAGATACATCATGTACAGGTACAAGCACCCAATGATAAATGTAAACGTACTGTATACCTAAAATGTACCAATAAAAAAAAAAAGAAAAAAAAGAGCATATATGAGACCAAAATTACTTTGAGCTGAAATAATTTGAACAGAAAGGCTCTGGGGTGGATGGTATCAGAACTGAAGCACACATAATCAGCCCTAGAGTTCAGTGGCTCCCTGCTGAAGGATGATGAGGAGAATTTTAGTTTTTCTTTTGCTCAGGAAGCTAAGAGTTTTTGTTCAGATTTTTATGATCTCTAGACCCTTATTCTACAGTTTGTTTTCTCTGAACATTCCACTCTTGGGAAGTTACCTCTTAGCCCATCAGAGGAGTAGCCCTGGACTCATCACAGTATGAGAAAAACTGACAAGTGCTATAAAACTGAATCTGAGGTTTGAAAGACTAAATAACATCATAATAATTCTGAACTTTTTTAAGCCCCTTTCATCTGAAGATCTGAAAGACCTGCATAGACATTAATTACATTATTCTTATAGCACAACTTGGAGATAGATATTAGGATTCTATTCACTCCTCACACTTCTTGTGCACATGTAGACTTCAGGTTCCATTTCACTTTTTACTTTATTTATTTATTGGAGTATTGGGGTTGAATCCAGGACCTTGCACAGGCTAGGCAAGCACCCTACAGCTGAGCTTCATCTGCACTCCTTCTATTATTTACTTTAGAAAAAAATATTTCCCCAAAAGTTGCAGTGAAAATTAAACTGTCTATTGAGTACAGTTAAGTATCTAGATGCCTCCCACCAAAGCCCCATGGGATCATAGGTGGGACCTTTGGAAGGTGATTGGACTATGGAATCATTATAGCTGACTTGCTAGTAGTAGGAGGTGGCCTAGCTGGAAGAGGCGTATCACTGTGAGCATGGGCTGGAAGGTTGTATCTCCCTTCTGCGGTCCTCTCATTCTCTCTCTGCTGTCCTACCACCGCACCATGAGCAGCTTTCCCTCTGCCATGCTGCCCTGCCTCAGAGCCAGTGGACTATGGACTGAAACCTCTACAAATTATGAACCAAAATAAACCTTTTCTTCTTTAAATTGCAGGTGTCAGGTTTTGTGTCGCAGTGACAAGGAAAGTGACGAAGACAGATTTTGGTGCCAGAGGGTGTGGCTGTTGCCGTGATGCTACCTGACCATGTGGTTCCAAATCCTTTAGAACTGGTTTATAGGAAGTTTGGAAAAGTGTGGAGATGCTGGCTGAAGAAGCAATGTAGAATGCTATAAGGCAAGCTTGATGGGAGATTCTGGTTGGAGCTCAGAAGACCAGAATGCTGATAAGAAGGGAGAAAGTCCGGACCATGCTCAGGAGATTACAGTTGGGAAGGAGGATTCCAGGACTTTAGACCCTGTGTGTGATGCTCTGGCAGAAAATGTCTACATTTTGCTCATGCCCAGAGACTCTGAAGGAGACTGAGATTAAGGACAGTAGGCTAATTAATCTTCCAGAGGAAATTTATAAGCAGCCTAATAGTCAGGCTATAACATAAAGACTCCTTGTTGTTTTTTATAGTGAAAATCAGGAACAAAAAGCTCATTTGAAACATTTTCAGTTTTCCCAGAAAGGAGGGGCTACAATTTGGGGCCGATGAGAGATTGGTTGCTGAAAAGATTAGCATTAAAAAGAAGCCAGGGTGCGGGGATTTAGCTCAGTGGTTCCGCCGCCTGCCCTGCAAGCACAAGGACCCAAATTCTATCTCTGGTACGAAAAAAAGAAGAAACCAGGGACCAGGCATTTAGCTCAGTGGCACTGCGCCTGTCTCCCATGCCTCACAAGTACAAAGTTGAGGTGGGGTCTGGTTGGAAGAGGCGGGTCACTGGGGACAGAGCCTGAAAGGTTATCCCCTACCCAGATCCCCCCCTTCTCTCTTTGCTTCCTATCTGCTGTGAGATAAGCAGCTGTCCTCTGCCATGCCCCTGTGCCATGCCATCCTGCCTTGGAGCCAGCTGACTACAGACTGAAACATGAGCCAATATAAACCTCTCCTCCTTTGAACTACAGGCGTCAGGTAGTGTGTCTCAGTGATGAAGAAAGTAATTAACACAGTTACATAGTTCTGGACCAAGTGTGTGAGTTGTACAAAGATGTGTTTAAAGTATAGTCCCTGCAGGGCCGAGGATTTAGCTCAGTGGTTTCACTGCCTGCTGCGCAAGCGCAAGGACCCGAGTTCGATTCCCCAGTACCAAAAAAAAAAGTATAGTCCCTGCACTTGAGTTTACAGTTGAATGAAGAAATAAGAAGCATGCATATAATGGATAATAAAGTGAAATCTACTGGGCAACCTCACATGTGACCCCTCTTGGAAATCCAGGTGCTATTCTCCTCCTTTTTTCCAATAAAATCTCTCTTAACTCTCCTCGCAAAATTAAAAACTACTACAGGATAGACCATGGTTCATGTAAAATGAGAGGGTTTCAGTGGGAGAGGGGAGACCGACTTTGTGGAAAAGGAGGAACTTGCACTGCACTTTGATTACCGTGTGTATGTACGTGTGTGTGTCTGTCTGTGCAAATGCAGGGATGATGGCATGGCCAAAGGTACTGAGGCAGGAATATTCATGACTTGTTTAGAAGATAGATACTCTGATATGGCTGGAGTCAGCAATAGAGGGGAAAAAAAGATTGAAAATCTAGGTAAGTCAGGAGCAAACAGTGAAGAGCCTTAGTTACCAATTCCCAAGGTTTTGACTCAGTCTGTTCCAGAATAAATTAATTAAGAAATTAAGAAATTGATCCAAGCCAGGCATGGTGGCACATACATATAATCCCAGCACTGTGGAAGATTGGGTCAGGAGAATCACAAGTTCAAGCCCCACCTGGGCAACTTAGTGATGTGGTAAGATCTTGCCTCAAAATCAAAAATAAAGAGGTGAGTGGCTCCCACCGCACAAAAGGAGGCTTCCAGGCCACTGTACCACCCCCCACCCCTGGCAGCACACAGGAGGTGAGCCACACGGGCACCAGCAGGACCCCCCACCCCCCGCCGAAATGGGAAGACACATAAACAAGTCTCAAAACCAGACTTCCAGATCACCTACAGAAACCCCAAAGGGAAATGAGATGGAAGACTGATACTCAACCCCCTGGACTCCCTGAACTGGCAACAAAAGAGGATCTGGAAAAAATGAAATCAGAAATAATTTCTCAGATAACAGCAGAGATTGTGCCCATAGTGCAAGACATGATTAATAAATCTAGAGAGGACACAGATAAAAAAAATAGAGGATCTGAGGAACATGATGGAATCCCAACACAGGAAACAAATGGAATCCATAAAACAGATGTGAACAGATTTCCAGGAGATTAAAAACTCCATCAAAAGTCTACACAGCAGAATGAGCCAATGTGAAGACAGAATTTCAGATATAGAAGATAAGATTGCAATTAGTGACCAGGAAAAGAAAAATTGCTTTAAAATTTTAAGGGATCATGAGAAATCAATCCAACAGCTGCTGGACGATGCAAAGAAGAATAACATAAGACTGACTGGAGTCAATGAAGAAAGAGGAGAGAGTGCAGATGACATAAAAAACTGTTCACAGAAGTGATGGCAGAAAACTTCCCAAGCAGGGGAAAAGAACTTGACATACAGATAAGTGAGGCATATAGGACTCCAACTAGCCTTGATCAAAAAAAAAATCTACACATAGGCATATAATAGTATTCCAGAAACCCAACAGAAGAACAAAATTCTATAAGCAGTTAGAGAAAAGAAACAAATCACATACAAAGGAAAGCCCATCAGAATCTCAGCAGACTTCTCAATGCAAACCCTCAAGGCAAGAAGAGCTTGGAGTGATGTATTTCAAGCCCTAAAAGAAAACAGCTTCCAACCCAGATTGATGTACCCTGCAAAATTATCTTTCAAAATTGATGGAGAAATAAGATACTTTCATGACAAACAGCACGTTAGGAACTTCATGAATACCAAACCAGCACTCCAAAAAATTTTAGACAATATCCTAGGAAAAGACAATGAGGATCACAACCCCAGGAAGCCCAGCAGAATGAATCCATAGGGCACAACAAGAAATTAAATGCAAATGGGTGAATCCAACAAACAGAAAAAGTCATGACAATGATAAGTGAATACATATCAGTTATAACTATCAACATTAATGGTCTCAATTCACCAATCAAAAGAAATAGATGGACAGAATGGGTCAAGAAGCAAAATCCAACAATATTCTGGATACAAGAAACACACTTAATTCAAAATGAAACCCATAGTCTGCATTTTAAAGGGTGGAAAACAATACTCCATATGACAGGAACCCCCAAAAAAGCAGGAATAGCTATCCTCTTTGCAGATCAAGTGGATTCCAAACAAAAATCTGAAACACTCTGGTCCCAAGAATTTCAGATAAGGGATATTCAACTTGTATGTACCAATCTATTGTGAATATGTGTTTTCATTCCTCTCAAGTAAAAACTTTAAGAACAGGACTGTTGGTTCTTAACAGTAATACAAGAAATTTCTATATTGTTTTCCAAAATGGTTTTATCATTTTACATTCACATTAGCAGTATTAGAAAGTTCTAACTGGTTCATGCCTAAGCTGACATTTGTTCTTTGAAAACTTTTGACTTCATCTCCCTAATGAGTGTATAATTCAATCTTGTTATTGTACTGACTAGTATTTTTCTGATTCTAGTGTTGCACACCTTTCCTTGTGCTGTACTGGCTATTTATCATCTTCTTGTGTCTACTTTTTAATTGAGTTGTCTATTAATGAGCTGTAAGAGTTCTTTATATATTCTGGTCATAGGTTATATGCATTATAAATATGGTCTCTTTAAGGACTACTTTTCATTTTCTTAACGATGTCATTTAAAGTTCTAAATTTTGATGGAATCTCATTTATCAATTTTTTTCTTTTATACATCATGTTTTTTATATCCTAGGAAGTTCTTGCCCACCCTAAATTCACAAACATTTTACCTTATAATTTCTTCTTAAAGTTGTTTTTTGTTGGTGTTTTGTTTTGTTTTTGTTTTGGTACCAAGGATCAAACTCGGGACCTTGCACTTGCAAGGCAGGCTGCAGAACCACTGAGCTAAATCCCCGGCCCCTCTTCTTAAAGTTTTATAGTTTTAGTCTTTCATATTTAGGTTCATAGATCCTTTTAAGTTAATTTTATGTTTGGAAATAAAGGGTTGAGGTTAATTTTTTATATACGGATACCAGGTGTTCTAGTGCCATTTCCTGAAAACACTATCTTTTCCTCGGCTCTTGAATTGAGTTTATATTCTATAAAATGTTAATGTTAAATAATCTTTGAAAACTCACTGGGCCATATATGTATGGTTCTATTTCTAGATTCTCTGTTTTATTCCAATGATCTATATGTCTTTCCTTACACCAACACTGCCTTGATTACTGTAGCTTTAGAAGAAGTCTTAAAATTAAGTACTAAATGTCTTCCAACACAGTTTTTTTTCTTTTTCTTTTTACTTTTCTAGGCCTTTTCTACTCCTACATAACTTTTAAATTTCAATATCCAATTCCTCATTTATAGCAAGTATACATAGACCTGAATTTTTATATATACCATATGTTTTCTTTTTTTTTTGGTACCAGGGATTGAACTCAGGACTTTGTGCTTGCGCGGCAGGCGCCAGAACCACTGAGCTAAATCCCCAGCCCTATACCATGTGCTTTCTAATCCTGCTAAATTCAAATATAAGTTCTCGGGGCTCCTAGAGATTTCTTAGTATTTCCTCTGTAGATGATCATTTCATCTACATATAAAGATTTTACTTCTACCTTGCCAATCCTATCCTAATTGTGTCATTTTATCGCCAGACTATTTTGGTTTGGGCCTATTTTTCAAAGTTTAATGGACAGATGAAGAGTAGGCATATCTGCCCTTGTTCCCCACCTTAGGGAGAAAGCATTGTATCTTCTCCATTCATATAAGGCATTCTCACTGGAAGTATGGAGTACGTCTTTGATCTGTTGAGAAGGTTCTGTTCTACTTCTAGTCTCCTGATAGCTTTTACCATGAACAGCTGTAGAATTTAGTCCGATACTTTTTCTCCAACTAGTGACAGGATCACATGGCTTTTTCCTTTCCTCTGTTAAAATGATGACTTTTGGGGGTGGATCTTCCAATGCTGAATCAACACTGCCATCCCTATAATAAAACCACTTTCTACATACTGCCAGATCTGACTTCTAATAAACAAATTTCTATCTATGTTCATACTTTTTTCTTCTATTATCTTTATCCAGTTTTAGGATTAGCACAATATTGAGTTTCTAAAATGAGGGGAGAAGTGTCCCTTCTTTTTTCTGCTTTAATTGTTTGATATAATTTATCAGTTAAAATGTATATGAGCCTGTTGTTGTCATATAGGTAGGTTTTCAAGCTAGGAATATACTTTCTTTAATAGGTGCTATTCAAATTTTATATTTCCTCAGAGTTAGTTTCATTAATTTGTCTTCCAAGGTACTTCTTAGAAGTTGTCAAATTTATTTCAAAAAAGATTTTTGTAATATGCTTTCTATATCCTTTTAAATTCTGTAAAATCTGTGATAATGTCTCCTAGATCTTGATATTGTAATTTTAAAAATGTATAATTGATATTGTGTAATAGGAAGAAAAGGTCTAAAGGAGCAGGGGAAGTGGGAGGGGTAGGGGAAAGGAAAGAAGGGAAAAGAAAAAATATGAGAAAAGGAAAAAAATGGAAACAAATTCGTTGCAAATAGGGAAGTGTGGAGGGGGTGAAGGGAGGGCAGGGGAAGGGGGAAAAAATAAGAACCAAGAGACTCATGTAAAGGTACAAGATCCCAATGATGAATGTGACTGTATTTTATACCTAAAATGGACCAATAAACTTAATGGGAAAAAAATAAAAAATAAAAAGGGATGGCAATGTAGCTCAGTGCAAATGCCCTGAGTTCAATCCCCAGTATGGAAGGAAGGAAGGAAGAAAGAAAGGAAAAGAATTGGTCAGTGTGAACAAGTAAAGGTCATAATAGACATAAAACAGTAAAAAAATGAAATTGGTTGCAGAAAAAATGACCCCAGATCATTTTTGGAAGGGAGGTTAAGCTGGGGCAGTAATTCTTATGGGAGTTTCTGGACAACAGCATCAACTGGGAACGTGTTGGGAATGCAAATTCACACACACACACACACACACACACACACACACACACACACCCCGTGCAGACCCACTGACTCAGAAACCAACCCGGGTTTTAATTCGCCTTCCAAAGGGCCTCTGGTGCAGACTCAAGTTTGAGGACTACTGAGCTAGAGAAGCAATCGGTTTAGCAGACAGGCCCCAGTGTGGCACCACTGTCATCAAATTCATGTCTACACGCACGGAAAACAAACTGCTAAAGCAATTCCTAGAATTTAAGGGTTTTGTTTTTGTTTTGTGGTTTTGACTTTTTGGGATAGTCTGGCTGTGTAGCTCATGCTGACTGACCTTACTCACTATGTAGCCCAGGCTGGCCTCAAATTCATAGCAACCCTACGCCTCAGCCTCCCAGCTGCTGGGATTACAGGTGTGCACCACCACACCAGCCTTAGGTATTTTAAAACACATTTCATTGCGCAATTTTTTAAAACTTCCATAGAATTGGGCAGAATAGAAAAAGAAACTTTCACATACTCCTCCTCAAATTTAAAACTCACAGAGATTTTGTCCCAGCACTCGGGATACTGAGGCAAGAGGATCTTAAGTTCAAAGTCAACTTGGCCTAACTTGTGAATTCAAGGGCTGGACTACATAGTGAAACCCTGTCTGGGCGGGTGGGGGGGGGGGATTTTGATATACTATCACTTTCTCTGAGTTTTTTAAATTCTAGAAATTATTCCAATGAACTCCTACATATTTTCAGTACTTCAGGTTCTTATGTGACCTTAATGTAGATATCACTCCTGCAGAATGAGCAGTACTTCTTTGGTTTCACTCATAATGATCCTCCTGCCTCAGCCTTCTGAATGTTGAGATTACAGGCATATGCCACCACACCCAGCGATGCTTGTCAGAAAGTATAATTAACTAGGATGAATCTTGGTCGGTATAAATACAGCTTCCTGCAATATGGTTATAGTTATCTGCCCCATCCTCCATAGAGTAGCATGAAGTACGTATTATGGAAAGGTATGGTGTTTCTTACACTGCCTTGAAGACACTTGTGCTGTTATAGAAATATAATAAAATTGGGGCTGTGGATGTAGCTCATGATAGAGAGCTTGCATACAGATGCAATTTCCAGAGTCATAAACATAGAGTGCTTTTAAGTATTTTATCTATATTAAAACATTGTTTGTGTGTGTGTGTTATTGGAAAGTGAGGCCTTTGGACTGAGCTACATCCCCAGCCCCACTTTTAATTTGGAGACAGGGTCTTGCTAAATTGCTAAATTTCTCAGGCTGGGCTCAAACTTGCTATTCTCCCTCAGCCTCCTAGAATGCTCGGAGTACAGGCATGTGCCACCGCACTCAGCAACACATTTAATTTTTTTTTTTTTTTGTACCGGGGATCAAACTCGGGACCTTCCACTTGCGCAGCAGGTGGTGAAACCACTGAGCTAAATCCCCGGCCCCATGTTTAATTTTTTAAAAGTCAATGTGGTGCTGGGCATGGTGGTATATGCCTATAACTCCAGCACTCAGGAGGCTGAGGCAGAAGGGTGGCATTTTCGAGGCCAGCTTGGGCAACTGAATTGGGCCCTGTCTCAGAATTACAAAAGAAACGGGGTGCTGGGAGTCTAGCTCAGGGTTATAGTGCTTACCTAGCATGTGGGAGGCTTTCAGTTCAATCCCCAGTAGCCACCCCAAAAAAGTGCTTGAATGATGTCAAAGCAGCCAAACAACAGACAAATGAAATCATAAGATAGTTAACCAAATTTTTAGGTTCTGGGAAATGTGTTTTTTTTTTTTTTAATTTAAGTCTCTCCAAAAGTCAACTTTTCCTGATTGTACAGTAAGCTGGCTTTTCATACACATGAATTTTGCATCCACGGATTCAACCAACAATGGATCAAAAATACTCAGAAAAAAATTGCATCTGCACTGGTCACATGCAGGCTTTTCCTCTTGTCATACACAATATAGCATAACAACATTTGTGGTAAATTCCACAGCATTTAACTTGTTAGGTGTCGTAAGTAATATAGAGATGATTTAAAGTATATTTTGTAAGTGGTAAAGATTGTATGCAAACACCACACCACTTTACATAAGGGACTTGCTCATGTGCAGACTTTGGTGTCCTAACAAGTCCTGGGACCTATGCTCCAGCTATCAAAGGACAACTCCTTGTGTGTGTGTGTGTGTGTGTGTGTGTGTGTGTGTGTGTACACGCATGCACCTGTGTGTAACGTTTGACCTGTCAGTTGGGGAAGTGAGCCGAGACAGTCTCACTGTGTAGCCCAGGCCGTCCTTGCTCAGCCTCTCAAGTGCTAGGATTACAGAGCCATGTGCCACCACACCTGGTTTTGACCTGTCACTTTTTAAAGTAATAAAAACCTGAATGTTTATAATGAATTTCTTCAGAGCATGCCAAAGACATACACATACTGCACATACACTTTATATTCTTTGAAAAAGAAAAGCATTTTAAAAAAATTTTATACAGAACAAGCTGAAGTCTGCATAATGACTTGACAGTTACCCAGGGGTTTACAGTGTGTTCATCTCAACAGCGTGGTTCTAGGGTTTGGGGATCCACACAAACACAGGCAGGAGCATCAAGGGAAGAAGGGGTCACAGCAGAGGTATACCTCAATCCTGTCTCAAAGAAAAAGCAGTAGAGCATTCTGAGTCACTGAAAACCTGTGTAAAGAGGCTCCTAAAACACACACTGTACAGTGAACTCCTGGGGAGGGGCAGGAAAAAGACATCGATAAGTAAGAGAGCATTTTCTGTGGCAGGAGATAAGAAGGGGCTTCCTCCATTGAATGTGCTCAGCCCATGGACCTGATATTCCAAGACCATATATAAACCTGTATCACATCTCTGCTCAGAAGGAAATGGTCATGCCCTTGGGACCAGACCATGGAGGGGCTGGTCATTCCTGAGCCCCTGTTCTATGCCCATAGCATGTTAACAGGAGAGAAGTCAGGTGCTAGTGGCTTGAGTGCTGCAGAGGTAAAAAGCTTCGTTCACATTAAGTGCTGTGAATCCCAGTGACTGGGAAAGAGCACGGATCACACAGCCCTATTTAAACAGATCTTTAGTAGGGACTAAGGGGATAGGGCCAGAGTATCCTCGGCTTAAGCAAAGCAGGTATCCCATCTGGAAGGAGGTATCAGAGTAATGGAAACAGAGCGCTTTCAGACTTTACTGGGACATTTTTAAAAAGGAAAATCAAATGCAACCCTAGGTGCCAGTCAAAACAAAAGCCATGCCTTCATGGTTACTCAGTAGTATAAAAAACCCTGCCATACCATGTTCAGCTCCCAGTAGGTCCTGCTAGGAGGTATCTCTGTGCATGAGAGAGTGCTTGGTACAGCTGATGATCCAAAATGATCTCTGTGGAGACAGGAGGGGCAAGGTCTTGGTTTCCTGGCCTAGAGGGCTGGGCAAAGTACATGCAAAAGCTCCAGAGCGACGCCAGATTATCTGTAACCTTCTCTGACCCAGAGAAAGAGGGGCCAGATTCGCAGTCTGGAGACGGTGGGGCCAAACCTAAGCCACATCACATGCATTAGTCCTGCTCATCCCATGGCCAGCGGGGGACTCCTAACAGGCAGGGGGAGGGAGCTGGCCAGGAAGAACAACCACTTTCTCTTTTAAAGTCTTCATTTATATTTTAATTTCAAATGTATTTTCAGTGCCTCAGATACAATTTAATCTTTAATCTTAAGTCTTCAAAGGCCCTCTGAAACAAAGCTATACTACTTTTTTGCTGTTAAGCTTCCTTATCCTCTGGTAGTCAGTTTCCCTCTAGTCTCCAATTTTATCCTGATTTAGAGTCTACAAACTTCATCAAACCATCCATGCTCATAGATTTAGGTCTTTCTAGAAGAAAATCTAAGGCTTGGCTCCAGATAAGCTGTGCTAGCACATGCAGTGCCCATGTCACTCCAAACAGGACTGTGTAATAATTCATCTCTGTCATCCCATAGTATTGGAACAGTACCCCACTGTGAG
Source organism: Heterocephalus glaber (assembly GCF_053883595.1). Taxonomy (NCBI): domain Eukaryota; kingdom Metazoa; phylum Chordata; class Mammalia; order Rodentia; family Bathyergidae; genus Heterocephalus; species Heterocephalus glaber. The sequence goes on along the minus strand of NW_028258372.1, from coordinate 46,837,020 downwards.
TATCTGTGGGCCAAGGATTCTTGGCCTTGCCTTGTTCTAGGAGAATATTGGCCACAATCTTATATAGTTGAGTGACCAACTTAAACATGGGGTCATTAGGCAGGTGTTTCACAGCAAACTCTGGTTGACAGGAATACCTTGGATTGGTCTTAGTACCGCATCGCCATAGCCTGGGACAAGCCATCCTGAGTTGAGTGTGTTCCAGATATAGTCTTGTAATTTCACATCTGACACATCTTTGCCAACTTCCTTTTATAGTTGCATTAGCCTGACAAGCACTTCTTGATTTGCCAGTTCATGCAGAGGCCCTGCCAGCGCATTCATGCCTGCTGCAGTGACAGGTAAAGGTCTGAAAGGGCACTGCCCACCAAGTGGCTGGTATGGAGACAGACACTGCCATCCTCATTGTCACTGTGGATGGTGAGGTATGAGTACATGAGTTCTGTGAACTGAGCATAGCCTAACATGTTGGTGAAACTGTGGGACCAGCCCAGCTGAGAGACAGTGGCCCCAGTACTGCTGCCATCATGGTAAGGATTCTGGTAGATCTTTGCTGAAGCACAAGGCACCTTTGGAATCAGACTCATACAGTCTTCATAATCAACTCCCAGTACTTGGTTCAGCTGGTACCCTCTGCCCATGCCCAGGCCAAGTTACTGTCACTGTTGAGGGCTGTAATAGCTGCACTTAGCTGAGACGTGGGCTATCGATTGCTAGGAAAGCTGTCCAGCATGGTGACCACATGAGAAGGCAGAGCTGCTCTCTTTGCCCACTTTTTTGAGAGCCAAGGTACCTGTCCCTCAGAATAAACCTTTAGGCAGGGGTTCTTCTCCATCCTTAGCCTTGGGGAGCAGTTTCTAGCATTCAGCGACACTGTGGCCTTGGAAGTGGATGCCCTTATCAGGATCAAGAACTGATGTTTCATAGATCAGTCCCTTCATGTCTCTCATACCACCATGATTCGGTCCACCATAATCTTGCCATGTTACTGTCTGAAGGCCTTAATTCTGGCCTGTCCCTTAGGTAAGTTGACCAATATGTCTTTCATGGAAGAAGCACTGCATGCCAAGAAGCAAGAACAAGACAGGATGAATTCTTGGCTCCAAGAGCCAGGCAGCCACAGTAGAGCCATGAAGGGCAAACGCCGGGTCTGGTGGGAAGGGCAGCAGGAGGAGAGAGCTGCACAGGAACAGAAGCCGCCACCGCTGCCCTGCAGGCCACGCCAATTGGTGGACAATGTTGAGGAGGCCTTAAATATATTCTAACAACTACAATTTGAGTTGAGATACAAAAAATATGAAGAGCAAGTTTAGGTCAAAATTGAACTGCACCACCTTTTAAAATGTGATGCAACACTATGGAGTTTCATTATTTTACTTTTTTTTTTTTCTTTTTTTTTGGTACTGAGGATCGAACTGGGGACCTTTCAGTGGAACCACTGAGCTAGATTCCCGGCCCTGCTTTTTTTTTTTTCACAGGGTCTCACTGTAGTTCAGGCTGGCTTTAAACTCACTATGTAGTCCAGGCTGGCCTTGAACTTGTGGCAATCCTCCTGCCTCGGCCTCCCTGAGTGCTGGGATTACAGGCGTTCATCAGCACGCCCCCGCTCATCTTTTCTAACTTTCTTTTAGGGGATAAAAAAACCCGAAACTCTCCTGTCTTCCTTTCATTAACTCTTCTCCATGCTTTCCCTGGGCCACTTCACAAATATGTCCACTACACAAATATGTCGTTTTATGACGTTTTATTTTGATTAATGCTAAGGTTGGAAATCATGCAAACAAGTTGATAAAATGTAAAGCAGGTTATATTGGAGATAAGAACAATTCCAAAAATAGTTGTCTGCCTCTGTTTTTGTTCTCCCAATAACACAGCTCATTGCCTTTAATTACAGCTTGAGACAGTGTGTTGAAAGATTTGGTCTCTGAGTAATGACTGGATTCCAGTTTCCTAATTGACATCTGTGTGTTTAGTATCTCGCCAAAGCCCAAATCTCGAATGGCCACACTACAAGATAGGGACTCTGTGGTAAACACTTAGACGTTTACCTGCCGGCTTAGCTCTAGGGCAACAGGGTTACAATCAAGGAGCAAAGGATAAGTGCCAGACCTTACAGTTCCACAGATTTTTAATGCCTGACCAACCATCTATTGGGGTTTACAAATCAATCCACAAATTTGTGTGCTAGGTAGCACACAATGATATAATTGTGGGCCCCAAAGAAGCCCTTGGCTTTGGGAAACTGTCTTGCTCATTCTTGGATGATATTTCAGCATCTGAGAGTAGTTCCCAGGAGATAATGCGCCACCCACATTGGGTGACTTACTTAAAACCTTGTGAAACCAGCTTGCAAAGACTGAAAGAATAGGTTAGGTAAAGAAAGTATCGGCTTGAACTCCAGCTGCCAAAATTTATTTGTCTTTTCCTAGGTAAGAATCAAGAGATGTCATTTGGGCATCTCCCCCAACCCCATTATCTTTAGTGTCATACTGTTTGAAACAAGAACGTTGTCATCCTTTGCAACACACCTCTTCAGGGAGGCCATGAGATGCCTGTGGGCATAGGGCCAACAAGCTCACAGTCCCTCAATAACGTATGCTTCCTTTGGTCATGTTCACCCAGCCTAACATTACTCATAGGTGAAGGTGGAGCAAGAGACAGAATTACAGAACCCAGGTGTTCTGCCCATTGAGAAGGTTGCTACAGTGAGAGGCCAAATCCTCGACTGTGGACAGGGTCTGCGGACAAGTGGCCAGAACTGTTCCCTTCAGATGTGGACAGAGAGATTCTGCTTTCCCAGCCTGGTTACTATGGGGAGGCAAATGTCCTCCACCTCTGACAGCAGTGTCTTTGGCTGTGAGTAGGAACCCAGGGCCGAGGACCTACATTAGAAGCCTCAGAGCTCCATGGTCACTCAGAGGCCAAAGTCTCAACCATCTTCCGAAAATGAAAAGAGAATGAGCAGCTCTGTACAGAGCTGAGATGGAACCTTTCTGCACCAAGGCAATGCAATAGATGACTAAAGGAGGCCACTCCCAAACACTGAACCTCACTGTGGCTTGCTTAATAGGATCAGAACAATGGCGCTCACCTGGGCTGGGCTCGCCAGTGTCCGGATGACTGCAGGGCAGCAGGCTGTGCAGCCGGTATGGTCTCTTGGTGCTGTTCTTCACATTGTATTCATTTCTTCCAGGCATGACCCAGAGTCATAAGTTTTGTTTTTATTTTTTGAACCAGGGATCGAACTCGGGACCTCGCCGCTTGCAAGGCAGGTGCCAGAACCACTGAGCTAAATCCCCGGCCCCAGCGTCATAAGTTTTACAGTCTCCAAATTCAGCTGAGGAAGTGCCAATCATGTCTCTGATGTAGCACTCAGTGCTCTCTCTGAATTCTCTCTGCTACTCATAAGAGGATTTTTGTTCTCATACCATAGAGTTTAGGTAATACCCACAGGTCAGAGGCAGCTTTGGGACAGGAACCAAGCAGCTCTGCTTGATTCCAAAGGTCACGTTTTCCTCTCTTCCTCACTTTCCATCAAAAAAAAAAAAAAAGGTACCGATTTAAAGATAAATGCTGCTGCCCATTCACACTGTATTATTAGCAAGTTCTGAGTTTCACTGTGATGGAGCTCATTGGGCCCAATTGGGTCTAATTAGAGGTGACAAGTGTGTTAATGACATAAAGCCATAAGATCCCCTGGTTCTTAAAAACCAGTATCTTCACTCCTGGCAAAATATGCTGAGTTTACGGTGTTCTGGGGCTAAGGTATACTTCTCAATCTAGAACACACAGATTGGCTGGTATTAGCAATTGGTAAGGAGATTATTTTCCCTTTAATGTCCTATCCTGTAACTGGAAGCAGCTATTCTGAAGTTCATTTAGCCATATCTGCTAACTACTACAGGAGAAGCAGGGGAGAAAGCATGCCGAAAAGGCCTTAGCCATGTGCTCAGCAACACTTAGCGCCTCTTCACCAAACACCTGGGTCAGTAGTCCAGACACAGTACCAAGCACAGCTGGCATCTCCAGGACCAGCACAGCCAACTGATTTGTGGTACTGGTTTGTTTTTGAAACAGGGTCTTGCTGTGTATTCCAGGCCAGCCTTGAAGTCAGTCTGTAGCCCAGCCCAGGAGACAATGCTCTTGCTGTTATCTCCCAAGTGCTGGGATAATAGGTATGTGCTACCATGCCCGGTGCTTCAAGTGGACTTTGCCATATCTGGGTGTGGTAGCACTGCCCATAATTCCAGCACTCTGGGAGGTGAGGCAGAGGATCCCAAATTCCAGCCCAGCCCAGGCAATCTAGTGATCTAGAAAGACTCTGTTTCAAAAAATATTATAAAGGGGCTGAAGATGTAGCTCAATGCAAAGGTCCTGGGTTCAACCCCCAGTACCACCAAAAAAAGAAAAGGAAATTATTAAATATGGCAGAAAGTTACCATTTGTTAACAGTGTTAATTCTGGATCATGACTACATAAGCGCTTAGTGTTTTATTCTTTGTAGTTCTTCAAATTTAACTGTATCAGAACAACATATATTTACAAGTATTTTACATTACATAAAACTATGATTAAATTCCAAAAATAGATGGGGTATGTGGGTCTATGAGTGTATATATGCATCCTAGGGTGGGGTGTATGGAAGTAAGCAGTGAGTCAGGGAGAGTCTTCCACACCAGCTTGTACTCATCAAGATTCTCCAGAGTAAGAATCAGAGGGGTAGAGGGGTTATGCGGGGAATCAGTCTCATGAGTGTGGAGATAGGGAAGTCTGATGATATGCTGCTTACAAGCTGGAGACCAGGGTATCTAGTGGTGTGATTCAGTCCAAATCTGAAGGACTAAGCACCAGGAGTCAGTGCTACAGCTCTCAATCAAATCCAAAGACTGAGAAACTTGATGGCTGTGGGCGCAATCCTGGAGTCCAAAGGCCAGAGCTCTAATGTTCAAGGGCAGGAGAAGGGTATCCTACTCCAGGAGAGAAGTGAATTCACCTTTTCTCTGCCTTTTTGTTCTGTCTGGGCCCTCAGTGGATTGAACGTGCCTGCCCACATTGAGAAAGGGGCTTCCTTAGTTCAGTAATTCAAGACACCCTCACAGAACACTCAGAAATAATGATTTACCAGCTAGCGGGGCATCCCTGCATCCAGTCAAGTGGAATATCTAAAATTGTTAGGAGACTATTTTGGAAGTCCACAAATGGCAGAGACTTGGACTGGGGTAGCTATGGGGATGGCTACAGAGAGAAATAGATAAACTCAAAAGAAACTGAGGAGGTAAAACCACAGGACTTGGTGGTGGCACACAAGGCGAGGAAGAGGAAGGAACCAGGCTGAGACCTCCGTGTTCTGCTTGCAAGCATGGGTGGTGAGGGCCGTGGATTTAGCTCAGTGGTTTCGCCCCCTGCCTCGAAAGCAGGTCTCCAGTTCGATCCCCGGTACCAAAACACAGGGTGGTGATGATATCATCTTAGCTGTGGAATACTGAACACCTAAGTTTCACAAGGAGAATCACGAGGTTTGTTTTTTTTATGGATTTTTAACTATCTTTTAGATAGCTAAGAAAAGTCAGGATGTCATTGATGAGGAAGTGGCAAGCCTCCTCTACTGATCACTGCAGGGCCTCTGTGTCTCTTCCGTGCCTTCTGCTGTGACGCAGACGAATCGCTGTGCTCACGGTCAGCAGTCCAAGGTGCAGAAAGCTGCTACACTCCACTGAGGAATCAGGGTGCTGACGCATCCCCAGCTTAGGAGCATTTGATGAACTTGATGAAGGTCATGCCCGATTTTTTGTTTCTCTTTTTTCAACCTGAGGCATGTTACACTCTTTCTCTAATTCCTAGTTCTTGATGATTCCAGGTTCCTTTTAGTTATAAAAGGACTATTCCTTCAGGTATAAATCACCCCAAGTTCAGCTGTAAGCACTTTTTTCCTTTGCTACCCCAAATTAATTACTGACTCCTACTGTCTTGCGTTAGGTTGTCCCACAATCAGACTTTAAGGCAGGATTTGAGTACAATTTGGTTTTTTCTCCCAAATTGTTTTATTGTGGCAAAATACAATAACATATAATTTACCATCTTAGCTATGTTTAAGTGTACAACTCAGTGGTAGTAAATACATTCACAATGTTGAGCTGCCATCATCAACAACTAGCTCCATAATTCTTTCCATCTTGTAAAACTGAAGCTATCCTGCTTCATTCCTTTCTCTGCCAACCTCTAGCAGCCACTGTACTTTCTCCCTCCATGAACCAACTTGTTGTTTTTAAAGAGTTGATCCCAGGAAGACCAGAAGGTGGGAAGTGAGACAAGAAAGGGAAGGAAGCCAAGAAAAGGAACACCACTGGCTTAGTTACTTTTTTCTCGTTGCTGAGACAAATTTCCCGACACCCAAAGTTAAAGGGGAAGAGTTTTATTTAGCTTCTGTTCATAGAGGTTTCAGTCCATAATAGGCTGGCTCCAAGGCAGGGTGACAGAGGGGCAGCAGTTCATGGTGGAAGACAGCAAAAGCAACAAGGGACCTTAACAGAATCTTCCTGCCCTTTTCTCCTATTCAGACTACTTAAGGAAAGTAGCACTCACGCCCTGAATTCTAGTGCTCTCAGGCCAAGCACTGCACCATGCTAAACACAAGCCGTAACAGTCATTAAGCAAGCTTCTGCTACACACCTTAACTGCAACCTGTCTCAGTCCTGCTGGGGCCTCTGTGGGACGGTGCAGAACAAACCTGAGCTTTCCTGCTCAAGGAGCAAGACATCTAGGGAACCTCCAATTCCCACCTATCCTTGGACAAAGCTGCTCAAGGGGCATTAACTCCCCAGAACATCGCTCTGTCAAATGCAAGATCACTGATGCTGGCAGTAGGACAGCCACTGGAATGTACTAGACTGTTGACTGACAAGTGGATACAGATCCCACAGGAAGTTTTTTTGTTTTTCGTTTTTTGTTTTTGCAGTACTGGGGATCGAACTCACGACTTTGGGCTTGCAAGGCAGGTGCTGGCCACTGAGCTACATCCCCAGCCCCTCCCATAGGAAATTTTGAGCTCCTTGTAGGGGCCAGAGCATGAGTTGGTCCCAGGATCTCTACTCCTTGGTACTCACATCCTTGTGTAATCCCCTCCCCTTCTGTGTGGTGGGTCCTGTGAGTGCTTCTGACAGAACATGCAAAGTCTATGACTAGATTATGTTTTGTAAGACATCTTGCTAGCTTTCTTTCGCCCACTCTGGCTTCAAAGAATCACACTCCCATTTTGGAAAACGACCTAGGAAAAGTCCATGTGGCAAGAAAGTATGAGCAGTCTCTAGAACTAAAAGCAGTGTCCAGGCAACAATCAGCAAAGCCAGACCCTTGGTCTTACAGCAGCAAGGAACTGAATTCTGCCAACAACCTGAGTGGGCCTGGAAACAGATTCAGTGCTAGTCAGACCTCCAGATGGAACCAAGCCCTAGCCAGCCCCGTGATGCAGCCTTACATGGGGTGAAGTGTGCACCATGAACGGACTCCTGACCCACGGTGTGCAAGCTAACAAATGGGTGTGGTTTGGTTTGGTTTTCTCTTTGTACCAGGGATCAAACTTGGGACCTTGCACTTGTGAAACAGGTAGCAGCACCACTGAGCTAAATCCTCAGCCCCTAATGCATCTTTTTTTTTGGTACCAGGGATCGAGCTCAGGACCTTGGGCTTTCGAAGCAGGCAGTGGCACCATTGAGCTAAATCCCTGCCCCTAGGTGCTGTTTTAAACCACAAAATTTATAGTACTTTGTTATACAGCACAGAAAACAAATTCACTCAATCTCTTATCCTACTAGCCTCCCCAATCTGAGTAAAGTTGTCTCAGCACTCTGCCTTTTTTTCCTTATAACCTCTACCTGAATCAGCAATTCTTATGATTTAAATGAATGGATAGCTTTGTTTCTTATTACAAAAGTAAGACATAGTCATCGTAAAACATATACTATAAAATATATATATAAACAAAAAAACTTAATGATAAAATGCAGAGTTAGGCCAGGGATTTAGCTCAGTGGTTCCGCCGCCTGCCTCGCAAGTGTAAGGTCCTGAGTTCAATCCCCGGTACCAAAAAAATAAAATAAAATGCAGAGTTTTTGGAGGTGAGGAAGGGAATTGGGTGGGAGGAATGGGGATGAAAGTATCAAAATAGGTTATATACATATATCAATGTACCAAGGCAAATCTCATCATTCTGTATCACTAATGTACACAATATCAAAAAAACCCCAGTGATATTCACCAAACTTTTTCTTTTCTTTTTTTTCTTTTTGTACCAATTATTGAACCTGGGACCTTGCACTTGCAAGGCAGGCTGCAGAACTACTGAGCTAAGGGCCAGGGATTTAGCTCAGTGGTTCCGCTGCCTGCCTTGCAAGAGCAAGGAGCCGAGTTCAATCTCTGGTACCAAAAAAAAAAGAACTACTGAGCTAAATCCCCAGCCCCTCATCAAACTTTTTCTTAGGTAAATTAGAGCTCTGTTTTGGGAAGCTTTCTCTGGCTTTGAGCTCTATAATTTATTCATTTTTACCTCTCTTATGGAAAAAAATTCACCAAGTATAAGTTGATAATTAGAAAAACTATACTTACCTGGATAGTACTTGAATTTTTCCAAAGAGACACACACTGAAAACACTCACATAAATGGGAAGAGGCATTATTTCCAGAGGAGGACGTTCCCATGGACACAGTGAAGCTATTCTCTAACCTTCACCCGGAGGGATTCTCATTCTACCTCAGGAGAAAGGAAGGGCAAAGTGTTCGAGGAAGCTGTCCTAAACATCTTTTCAGTAAGAAAAAGGCTTCCGAAATTAGCACTTAGGAGCTGAATTTACCAAGGGGCCCAGCAGAGACAGATGGATTTCTCTGTTCCCTTGTTTGCCTTTTTACTTAGCATCCTCCTTCACCCTGGGCAGCAGTGAAAGAAGAGCCTCTTCCAGCTTTAGTCTCCCAGGCTGTACCTCCAAGCGACTTTTCTTCTCTCTTCCTTTCCAACTTTCTCTCTTCCTGCTGGCCACAAAGCACTTTCCATTCTACTACAATGTAGCCTCGGGCTGGGGATTTAGCTCAGTGGTTTCGCCGCCTGCTGCGCAAGCGCAAGAACCCGAGTTCGATCCCTGGTACAAAAAAAAAAAAAAAAAAAAATACAATGTAGCCTTTAGGAGGTTACCTCCCTGCACTCCCTGTAGGTGAAGCTTCTTGCCTTCCTAGACACTTGTGTCCCTGGATGGGTAGCCATTGGGTGCTTTCTCTGCACACATTTAACTAGCTCTCCCACAGGGATGCTATGTGCTGGAGGATGCAGAACCAGACGTCTTGGCTCTATAGGAGAGGCTGGTGTGTGTAGGAAACACAATGTGACCTCTGTTGAAGAAAAGGAAGGAGGTGGGTCCCCAGGGCCCATCAAGGATCTGAAGTGACAACTGAAGCCAATAGGAAGATCGAGGAGACTTCAACAAAGAAGAAAGAGGTAGCAAGCAGCACTTTCTCCCTGAACCCTGACTAACTACGTGGGAGGGGAGGCTTGAACATGCAGATCCATGGTGACTACTGGTGACCCCAAAGGCTGCCACAGAGAAACATCAGTGAAACAGAGCAGTGGACACACCAGACTGCAGTGGCTGGTGAGTTATTTGGATTCAGACATACCTCAGGAGAGGCTGATTGGACCACAGCCATCTTGGAGAGGGGCGAACTGAGCTCAGAACTCAGAGAAGCTTCAGACCAGCTTCATGTAGAGGCTCCTCACGTCATGGTGAGGCTGTGGAGAGCAAGTTGGCAGGAGCTCAGGGAGCTGAGTTCAAACTGCCAGGGAACCAAGTTTAAGCTGGCAGGAAGTACACAGACTATTATAGGCTCAACAAATCCAGTTCCAGCCTCACAGCCGAAAACCAGCCTGAGCTTCAGAACTAAAGGTACAGGCTTGCTGGGATTATCCACTACTCTGCCATAAATCTACAGCTGGCTTTTAGGGAGTAATCAACATGGATCTGGGCTCTGTCTGTCCAATTTGTCTACTGGTGACAGCAGGGACAGGCCTTGAAGTGGACATTTTTTTTCTTATTTTCCTTTTCTTGTTTTTGTTCTGTTTTGTTTTTCTTGATTATTTGCTCTTGTCTTTATATAAGTGTGAACATTCTTTCTAGATTTTTTTTGTTCTTGTTCTGTTCTGCTGTTTTTATTTCTTTCTCTCTTTCCCTTTCTTCTTCACCAGTTTCCCAAAGTTGGTATAACTTCCTTTGTCCTCCAGCCTTGTTTCCTATCTCTTCGTCTTCTATTTCTCTATCCCCCCCAAAACCTTTTAAAATTTTCTACTCTCAGGGTAAAATTGCCATACTGAGGGCATAGTTACTGTATATAACCCTCAGTATGGCAATTTTACTGTATACAGTTTTCTGGTTTGTTCTAGATTTTGTTATATAACCACAAATATAGTTCATACAGGTAAAGGTGGCAAATTAATAGTTACCACAGTTTGTCATTTTCTAGGCTATGTTTGATGCTATCATTATTGCTGATTGTAGTACTTTAGCCAAGGTGACATAATTGTTCTAATCAGTTGTTCTTCCTGGTATGCCAAAATTAAGATTGCCTAAGGGTTGTAAACAATACCGTAGGCCAGTGCCAAAGAACCCAGGGGCTAGGTCAAATAGGCAGTCACTTCTAATCCCCAATAAATTGAAGAGGTAGGATCTTGCAACAGACTCAAAACCCAAAATCCAGCTGTACGTGGAAGACATCTCTGAGAAATAGTCATTTCCTAAGGGTTCTAAATACTAGCAACAAACCTACTTGCCATATACAATTTATAAAATATCAAACCAGGAATTACACTAAAACAAACAAACAAAAAATGAGAAGACACTTAAGCATGATACAACCCCAAACTTCCAGCTTACCAAAGGCAAACCCAGGGGGGAAATGAGGTGGAACAACTTTTAAACCCACTCACTTGAACTCTCTGAAGTGGTAGCAGCAGAAATAACAAAGCAGATGAATGAGGCTTTAGAAAAAAATCAAATCAAAATTAATCTCTCAGAATACTACAGAGATGGTGACCATAATTGAAGACATGGTTAGTGACTCTAGAGCAGATATAAACAAAAAAATAGAAGAGCTTAGGAAAACAATGGAAACCATGAATGCCCAGCATAGGAAAGAAATAGAATCCATGAAACCAATTCAAACAGATATCCAGGAGATTAAAATTTCCATTGAAAGTATAAGCAGCAGAATGAGCCAATGTGAAAACAGAATATCAGATATAGAAGACAGGATTGTGGTTAGCAATCATGAAAAGAAAGATTTCTTAAAAGTAGCAAGGGAGGGCTGGGGATTTAGCTCAGTGGTTTCACCGCCTGCTGTGCAAGCACAAGGACCTGAGTTCGATCCCTGTTACCAAAAAAATTTTTTTTAATTTTTTAAAAAGTAGCAAGGGACCACAAGAAATCAATCCAGTAACTGCTAGATAATATAAAGAAGAATACATAAGATTGATTAGAGTAGATGAAAAAGCAGGAGATAGTACAAATGACAGGAAAAAAATGCGTTCACAGAAGTAACGGCAGAAAAATTCCCAAACATGGAAAAGCAATTTGACATACAGATAAGTGAGGCATATAGGATTAGCTATGATTAAAAAAAAATCTACACAGGGCTGGGGATTTAGCTCAGTGGTTTTACCACCTGCTGTGCAAACACAAGGACTCAAGTTTGATCCCCGGTACCAAAAAAAAAAATCTACACCAAGGCATATAATAGTCAAGATACCAGAAATCCAACACAAGAAAAGAATATTAAAAGCTCTTAGAGAAAAGAAACAAATCACATATAAAGGAAAGCCCATTAGAATCACAGCAGACTTCTCAACACAAACCCTCAAGTCAAGGAAAGCTTGAAGTATTCAAGCCCTAAAAGAAAATAATCTCCAACCCAGATTGATGAACCCCACAAAACTATTTTTCAAAACTGATGGAGAAATAAGATGTTTCCATGACAGAGCACATCTGAAGAAATTCATGACCACCAAATCAACACTCCAAAATGTTCTAAAATACATTACAGAAAGAGATAACGATGACCACAGCTCCATGAACTCCAGCAGAATGAATCCACCAGGCAAGGAAAGCAATTAAACAGAGGGGGGATAAAAAGGAACCAACAGGGCTGGGGATTTAGCTCAGTGGTTCCAGCGCCTGCCTCACAAGTGCAAGGTCACAAGTTCGATCCCCAGTACCAAAAAAAAAAAAGGAACCAACAACAGGAAGATAACATGACAAGGATAAGTCAATATATATCAGTTATAACCATCATATAAATGGTCTCAATTTACCAATCAAAAGAAACAGACTGGCAGAATGGATCAAGAAGCAAGATCCAACAATATACTGCATTCAAGAAACACATTTAATTCAAAATGAAATTCATAGACTGAAAGTCAAATGATGAAAAACAATACTCCATGAGATAGGAACCCAGAAAAAAGCAGGGGTAGCTATTCTATTTGCAGACAAAGTGGATTTCAAGCCAAGTCTGAATAAGAGAGGCAAAGAAGGTCACTATATCCTTGTAAAAGGAACAATCCAAGAGGAAGATATAACAATCATAAATATATATGCACCAAAAACCAGTGCATCCAAAGATATAAAACAAACATTAACAAACATGAAAAATCAAATAAGCACTAATATAATTGTAATAGGGGACCTCGATACAGCACTGTTACAAATAGGTCAACTAGACAAAAAAATTAACAAAGAAATATCAGAACTGAACCAAACTTTTGCACAATGTGACCTCATCACACACGGAGGACCATCCACATGCACAGCGAAGCTGGGAAGGAAGTTCAGAGGAGGGGCTGAGGAGAGGAATGAAGAAGGAAGAATAGAAAAGTCCTCACAGAAAAGAAAACTTGTGAATTAAATACTGAATTAAAAGGTCCATGAGTTAAGACAATTGTACAGAAGAAGGAAACACCAGAAACCCAAATATCTACCAGTAGGGAAATGTTTAAGCACACTATAATATATCCATACAGTGAAGCATTATGCTGTCATTAAAAGGAATAATGTAGATCTACACATGCTATGTTGACTGGCTTTATGCCACTATAACAAATCCCTGATATTAATAGCTTATAAAGAGAAAGGTTTTATCTTGACTCAAAGTTTTAAAACTTTCAAGCTAGGACCGGACAGACCCATTGCTTTCAGCTCTGGGGCAGAGCAAGCTTGCCCTGGAGGGAGCATGTGCCAGAGCAAAATTACTCACCTTAGGGCCAGAGAGTAAAAGAGAGAGGAAGGTGCCAGGGTCTTACTGTCTCTCAAGGGCAGCTCCTAGGTAATCAAAAGACTTCCGAAGAGCCCCCGCCTCTTAAAGGGTCTACCATCTCCCATGGGAAGTAGGGACCGTATCTTTACAACACGGACCTTTGCAGAGCACATAAGATCCAAACTAAGCAGGGCATGGTGGCACACGCCTGTACTCTCAGCACCTGGGAGGCTGAGGCAGGAGGTTTGCTGCAAGCATGAGGCCAGTCTGGGCCACATAGTGAGTTCAAGTCCAGCCTGAACTACATAGCAAGACCCTGACTCAAAAAACAACAACAGGGGCCCAGGATTTAGCTCAGTGGCTCTGCCGCCTGCCTCACAAGTGCAAGGTCCCGAGTTCGATCCCCGGTACCAAAAACAAAAAACAAACAAAGAAAAAAACAACAAAAATATCCAAACTATGGCATACACTGATGGGTAGAGGTCACCCAAATATTCTAAATTAAGAAAAAACAAGTTGTAGATAAGCACATGGCCCATATTATTAATGTGTTTTTAACGTTCTGTCTTGAGATTGACATGCAATTGTAAGAGATAATACAGAATCACAATGGGACACCACTTCACACCCATTCGGATGGATGGCTATAACAAAAAAGACAGGAAATAGCAAATGTTAGTAAGGCTAGGGAGACATCAGAACTCTTACACACTGCTGGTAGAAATGGAAGATGGTACAACCCCCTTTGAAAAATACCTTGGCAGTTTCTCAAATAGGTGAACATGGCATGGCGTTTCTGTCTCACTCAGCAATTCCACTCCTGGGTATACAACTGTTAAGGAAATAATGCACAACAGGGGAGGCCTTTGTCTGTTGCCAAGCCCCCTAACCCGGATGTTTTTGCCATAAGAGTTTCTGTTCAAGCAACGTAACTGAGCTGCACAATGTTCCTACCCAATGTATTAAGATATTCTGTTCAAGCAATGTAACTTTTGAGCTGCATGATGTTCCTACCTAATGTTTCAAGAACGTATTGTTAACTTCACCCTTCTGCTTCCGTTAGCATGCTCACCCAGTATATTGGCCCACTCTCCTGCCCCGTAGATCTCTATATAAGTTTGCGTCCAATTCTGATTAGGGCTCAGACTTCAGAGTACAAAGTTGTCTGGGCCCTGGTGTAAAAAACTTGGTTTCCTCCATCTCTCTGAGTGCCGCCCTCAGTTTTTTTGCCTCTGGAGACCTTTGGATAGCTGTAACACTTGGCTGTAACATAGTGCTGTAACACTGAGCTGTTGCACTTCACTGTAACACAACTAAGGGAAAAAAACATTCACACAAAAACTTGTGCAGCCAGGGATTTAGCTCAGTGTTGCTGCCGCCTGCCTTGCAAGCCCAAGGTCCTGAGTTCAATTCCTGGTACCAAAACCCTCCCCCCAAAAAACAAACAAAAAAACTTGTGTATGCATGTTCATGGCAGCATTGTTCAGAATAGCGGACGAGCAGAAAAAAACCCAACTACCCATCAACTTATGAATGGATAAACAAGATGTGGAAGCATATCTATACATGAAATATGATTTGGTCAAAAAAAAAGAAATGAGGGCTGGGGATTTAGTTCCGTGGTTTTACCGCTTGCCTTGCAAGCACATGGACCCGAGTTTGATCCCTAATCTAAAAAAAAAAAAAAAGAAGAAATGAAGTACTGACACACTAATATACTGATACTACAACACAAAAACAGTACCCTGAAACCTTATGCTGAGTGAAAGAAGCCAGACACGGAAGGCCACATGTTCTGTGGTTCCATTACAGGAAACATCCGCAGTGGGCAGCTCCACGGAAGACAGAAAGTAGAATGGCAGCTGCTGAGAGCTGAGGGGAGAGAGGAAAGGGGCGCAAGTGCTGATAGGTACAGGGCTTCTCTCTGGGGTGATAAGAATACCCTAAAAGTAGTGGTGAGTTTGTACAACTCTGAATACACTAAAGACCACTGAGAGGTACATGATAAAAGATTAAATCTTGTGAATTATATCTCAACAAAACGTATTGAAATAATGCAGGGAGATCCTGTATGTCCCTCGGATATCACAACCTGTAAATCTGACACTGATGTGTAATTCATCAACCTTTTTCAGATGTCAACAGCTTTACACATACTCATTTCGTTACCAGGTTTTGGGGTGCTTGAGTCTCCTTCTGGAGGTGGTTTCCATGTTTCCAACAAAGAATTGGTGACAAAAGGTTCACATTTATTTGAGATAGGAAAAATTAAAAATGAAGAAGGGAGAAACTAGCTCTGCAGAGCAAGTTTGGGCTGAATAAAATGGGAGGAAAAAACAAAATAAAGACAAAGGTACACCCTAGAGCTCAGGGTGAGCTAATGGGAGGTGGCACATTAGCGAGCTCTTCAGGGCATCTTGTCTCCTTTTTGTTCATTCCACACATCACGAGTTCTCATGAGAAGTCCACATATGGGGCTTTGGGACTTGTTCTGCACATGTGTCCTGGGATTTCATAATTAACAGGTCTTGCTTACTCCCCCAGCCAGCTCTGCCACCCCTGCCTTCCTGCCTCGATTTGTTAAGCACATTTACTCCTGTACAATCATAACACATGTAGATTCATGTGACCACCACATCAAGATGCAGAACAGCTGGGTCACACAGACCCCTCGTGCTTCCATTCTGTAGCCACAGTTACCTGCTCCCTTCTATCTGACCCCAACCTGTTTTCCTTCTCTGTAAAGGTATTATTTCAACAATATTTTCTAATGGAACTTTTGAGATTGGCTCTACTCAACAATTCTCTGTAGATCCATGCAGGTTGTTGTGTGCATATCAATATTCTCTTCCTTTTTATCACTGAGTAGCATACCATAGTATGGATTACTGCAGTTTATTTACCCTTACACCACTGAAGGACATTTGAGTTGTTTCTAGTTTGGGGCAATATGAACAAAAATACTATGAATATTTACATACAGGTTTTTATGTGAACACAATTCTTCATGCTCCTAGGACTGATGCCCAGGAATGCACTAACTGTATCATACGATAATTTCGCACATATTTAATATCGTAGGAAACAGCTATACTCTTATGGAATGGCCATATGATTTTACATTCCTGCCAGCAATGTATGAGTGATCATATTTCTCTATGTCCTCACTAGCTTTTGGTATCGTCAGTATTATTTTAGCCAGTCCAGTTCTACACGTATTTTTAAAAATGAGATAAACATGAATCATACTTTTCTTCTGCAGTGCTAGGAATAAAATCCAGTGTCTCCCACATGCTAGGTGAGCACTCACCACTGAGACCACCTCCAGCCCCTGCACCAAACTCTTCACAGTGGTTATTCCTGGTGAGTGGGGAGTTATACATTTTGTAACATTCAAATTTTTAATAACAATATCGTGTAGTTTAAAATGCAACAAAGATTTTTCAAGGAGCTAAGAAGGGTAGTAAGAAAGTGAAGGCAGTTATTAGAAAATGAGTCTATAGTGGAGTCTATCCCTGGGAGGAAGTGGACAGAGGGAAGAGTGTGAGGAGAAGGCATGAGGGCACTTTCCCATTAATACAGACTGGGGAAAGAAACCAACAGAGGCCAATGGCCAATAAATAAGTCTCTATTCATCCTTCCTCTGCCCTGCTCCGTGTCCTGGGCAACTCCCAGCCAGGCCCTTTGCCATCCAGCTTCCAGGAGTCTGCACGGACAATGAAGAGGGTGGATCAAGGCAAGGCTCATCACCCTCAGACATACATAGGTCTCCAGTCCAACTTCCTTCACGAATCTTACTCCACACTGCCCCTCTCCCTGGAGGCCAGAACAACTGCTCCCTCCCTTAGCCCCAGCAGCCCAGGGGCAGCTGTGATTCCCTGCAAGTAGGAGGCCCAGAGGCCTCATCCTAACTGATGCGTGCCTGTGGGTGGTCTAGTCCTCCAGGCTTCTTTAGCTAAACCCTGGCAGTGCTCAGTGCTCAGCAGGGTGCTTTCTTTTCTTTCTTTCTTCCATTCCTTCTGATACTGGGGATTGAACCCAGGGCCTTCACACTGAGCTACATCTCCAGGCCTCTTTAATTGTTTTAATTTTTAAAATCTTGAGGCAGGGTCTTGTTAAGTCACTAAGTCACCTTAGTGGGCTCGAACTTGCATGCTTCCTCCCTCAGCCTCCAAGAGTGCTAGGGTTACAGAAGTAGGCCACCACCCCCAGAGAGCAGGCTAACTTTTTAAACTCACTAGCTCTTTTCTGCAAGGACCCTGACAGACACATCTAACGAGAGGTGATGGTTTAGGGATGGTTTGAGATGGTTTGAGCATATACCCCAGGCATTCCTATGTTGAATGTTTGGTCCTCAGTGAGGCAGTGTGAAGAGGTTAGTAGAACCTTTAAGAGGAGGGGCTGAGTGCAAAGTCATTAGGTCACTGAAGGCAGTGCCCGAAGAAGGGTTTAGGGACTCTAGTAAGGTAGAGAATGAGTTGCTATAAAAGAATAAGTCTAGCTTGGCAGCCACAGTGGAACCCACCTGTAGTGCAAGCTACTCAGGAGGCTGAGGCTGGAGGATCATTCAAATCCAGGAGTTTGGCCAACCTATGCCATGTAGATTCAGCTCAGTGCTAGAGCACTTGCCTAGCATGCACAAGGCCCTGGGTTCAATCCCTCGCACCACAGAATGAATGAATGAATGAATGCATGAAACTTAAAAATAAAAAGAATATGCCCGAGCACTGACTCACTATCTGGTGTTCCATCTCATCATATGATCTCTCTCTCCTCACAGGCATCCCCTCCACAGCAGTCCTCACCAGAGCCAAGAAGCCTTTTTACAGCACTTTTGTTAGAAGTATTGGGCCTCAAGTGTTTTGTTATAGTAACAGAAAATTAATTAAGACATGAGGCAATCCTAAAAGCCATTCAAAAGGACCCAGAATGAGAGTAAAGGTGAGAGGTGCCCAGCTCTCCGACTGGAGGAAGGCAGGGATTGGCAGGTAGAGGAGGTGGAAGAAGTCACACTTGATTCTTTCCATTTGCTTAGCAAACTAGGAGGTAGGTGTTTGTCGAAGGCCCTAGAACTAGAGACCAATCACTCCCTTCCCAACCAGGCTTCCAGAAAGAAGAGTCATGCTTTTTTCTGAAGAATAAAGACTTTTCTCTGTTCTCTTATTTAGGCCGAAGTGCACCGCTGGATTTTATTACCCTAAAACTAATCAGACGTTAAAAATATTGACTCTGGTGCCAGCCCGCCTGGTTTGACTTGTCATCATTTTGTGACCTGGGACAAGTACCTTAGTCTCCACACCTCAGCTTTGTCATCTGTAAAGTGGGAGAGATAATGATAGGATCTGCTTCCTAGGTGTCTGGAGGATTAAAGGAACAAGCATGCTGTAAAATGCCCAAATCGGTGCCTGGCCCACATACGCACTTGGCAGATGTCAGCTCTTACTGTCGCTGAAAAGAGAGGCAGGGGCTGGGTAATGAGCAAGTGGAAGCTGGGTAGGAAACAAGCAGGGTCTCAGCAAGGGTAGGTGACACGCTGCAGAGAGAAAGGAGAGCGCCAAGAACCCAGAGGAGTTGGAGGCAAGTGGTTCTGTTCATTCGGGCACTGAGTGTTTACTGTAGCCAGGGCTTTCCTGAGGAGTAGAACCAAAGCTGAGAGTAGAAGTTTCCAAGCACACAGATGGGGATGTGAACAACTGCAAGAGTGAGCTGGCCTTTCCCCAGGCCCTGTGCATCCCAGGGCCAGGCTGGCCAGGCTGCTCCATAGGTAAAGTCAAGATACAGCAGCAGGCAAGTGACCTGGGTTACAAGGAACAGCGTGCCCTTCGGCCAGCCCAGGCAGAGTCCTGGGTCTCACAGGCTTTCTCCGGCTGAGGTTCAAAGAGCAGGAAGCGGGACTCAACACAGGGAGCCCCAGGGGACAGGGAGGGACAGGAAGGGAGGCTCCTCTCTGCTTTCTGCGCGTTGGGGTGCTTCAGCTTCCTCTCTCTCCACTCACCACTCTCTTGACCAACACCTTTTGTTTAGTTTTCTTTTTTAAATATAAAATTGGTTGCTTTATTTATACTTGAAACATACACTAATACACTTGAAACACAGCAAGTCATTAACTGCCCTTCCTTGAGAGCTCTTTGTGCTTGTAAGAATAGCTTTTAGCATTTCAAGAAAACCAAAGTCTTCTTCTTAGTTTTCTCTTATTCTTTAATTTTTTTTTTTTTTTTGGTACTGGGGATAGAACTCGGGTCCTTGCGCTTGCGCAGCAGGCAACGAGACCACTGAGCTAAATTCCCGGCTCTTATTCTTTAATTTTTACTGTGCTAAGGATTGAACCCAGGGCTTCTTGCATATTAAGATCCTAGGGCCAGGGATTTAGCTCAGTGGTTCCGTCACCTGCTTCGCAAGCGCAAGGTCTCGAGTTCAATCCCCGGTACCAAAACAAACAAACAAAAAAGATGCATCCTACCACTGAGCTACTCAGCCCTGCTTTGCTGTCTCTTCAGTGGCAGCTTTCTGTCGTCTTACCTACAGAGTGATCACAGCTCTGAGTTAAAATGCTCAAAGGAGAGCACAGAGTTCATAGCAGGCCTGATGGACCAGCTGGTCTCCCTCCACTCCAGGCCCAGTCACCACCCTGGCCCCTCAGCAGTGGACAAAGTCTACATTATTGTTCCTGTAAAATAAGTTTGCGTTTCTCCTCTCATGTTCCTGTGTGACAATAAAAAGAGAAACTGGATGATTTCATTGGGGTTTGTTTTATTTTGTTCATTTGTTTATTTTTCCCCCAGTACTGAGCTACATCCCCAGCCACTTACTGACTGATTGATTGACTGATTGATCTTGCTAAGTCACTAAGTTGTCCAGGCTAGATCTTGCAGTCCTCTTGCCTCAGCCTCCCAGAGTGCAGGGGTTACAGGTATGTGCCACCATGCTCAGCTCTGTTTCTTTGGTTTTGCTTCATCAAAATTTCCTCTGGCCACGCAGGACCCGAATGAAGAACACAGGTCGACAGAATGTACATTTCCTCCTCCCACCATCTCCTGATCCCCACTCTGATGTCCCTATTTCCTCTCCCTTTCCAGAGCCTTTTTCTACCTTTTTCAAAATTATTTCATTTTTCAGACTTTTCTCCTGGCTTCTCTCATGTCTCTACCTTGGACTTTTTTTCTTTTTTCCCCCAACCCCATGAAAATTTTTAACACAGAGAAAAGTTATGAGAAAGCCCAACGCCTTTTCACTCCCCTGCCCCACTTGGACTTCCGGGGTACTGGTGTCACATCTCTCACTCCTCCTCCATCAGCAAGTCCTGTCCACCGCACACACCACACGGAGAGTCCCCCAAGGGCTGCCCTCCTTTTCCACCCAAGCCACCTCCCCAGGCCTCAGGCATCTCTTACCCTCCCCACTGCAGCTATCTCAGCTGATCTGCCCACTTCATTCTGGCTTCTATCTACCCAGATATTCTCTACATGGCAGTCAGAGTGACCCTGCAACTTGAACCAGGTTGGTCCACACATCCTTTTTCAATGTTTTGATGCCAGCTGTGGATGAAGGAACATGTGGATGGTCTGTAATACCAGTACTCTGAGAGGCTGAAGCAGGAGAACGGCAAGTTTGAGCCCAATCAGGGTAGCTTAGGGAGACCCTGTCTCTAAAAAATAATTTAAAAAAGGGATGGGGACATAGCTCAGTGCTAGGGCTCTCTGTTCACTCTCCAGTACTGAAAAAAAAATTATAAGAAAGTAAAATAGAGGGGCCAGGGATTTAGCTCACTGGTTCCACCGCCTGCCTTGCAAGCGGAAGGATACGAGTTCGAGCCCCGGTACCCTAAAAAAAAAAAAAGAAAGAAAGTAAAATAGCCAGGTGTGATGGCACACACCTATAATCCCAGCACTCAGGAGGCTGAGGCAGGAGGATTGCTGTGAATTCCAGGCCAGCCTGGGTTTACATAGGTCTTAGTTCAAAACCAGCTCAAACTACATAGTGAGATCCTGTCTCAAAAAGAGAAAAGAAGGGCCAGGGATTTAGCTCAATGGTGCCAACGCTTGCCTAGCAAGCACAAGGCCCTGAGTTTGATCCCCAATACCAAAAAAAAAAAAAAAAGTAAAATGCAAACCATACATCTTACACCTGGATTCAACAATTCACCTTTGCCATGTTTTCTTTTACTCTCTCCCCTGCAGAGGATAAGAGGAAAAAAAAATCTCCTCCATAACCCCAATACCATTACACACCTAATAAATTTAACAGGAACTCTTTGATGTCATGATCGGTTTTGTACATTAGTAACAGAATATGATACAGGATAATTTATAAAGGACAGCATTTTGGGCTGGGAGTGTAGCTCAGTGACAGAGTACTTGCCTAGCATGCATGGTGCTCTAGGTTCAATCCCCAGCACTGGAGAGAAAAAGCAAAAAACAGAACTTTATTTCTCTCAGCTGTGGAGACTGGACATTCAAGATGCCAGTACTGGCATTTCATACCTGCTGAGAGCTGTGAGGACCTCTGTGTCCTGTTATGTGACAGGTGGACCGACAAGAGAACGTCCAGAAGCCTCTTTCGTGCAACTTTAACCCTACTAACAAGGAAGGGGCCCTCCTGCCCTAACTGCCTCTGAGACCCCATTGCTTGACACTGTCACACTGGCAGCACCTTGGTTCTGGAGGGCCTGTCTCAGCTACAGCACACATCACCTCAGACCCTGTCCACATGAGAACAGACTTCCCGAGCTGACCACTCCCCCTGAGGTAGGAGAGAAGAAACAAAGACAGACAGAAAGCAGATGAGGAAAAATCATAATATTTTGTTTGAGATAGGGTCTCACTACATGGCCTGGAATTTACAGTAGTCCTCTTGCCTCAGCCTCCTGAGTGCTGGGATTACACCACACCCCAGGGGGAAATTGTAATTTTAAAAATGAAAACTGCAGCTTCAGGACACAAGCTGGTTTTTTTTTTTTTTCCCCAGAACACAAGCTTGGGCAATTCTCTTTCACTGGCAAATGGATTCAACCTTTCCCTTTTTCATTTACAAATGAGCTTTTTTCACCTGTGAATAGACCACCTCTTCTTACCCATAAAACAGGCTTCTCCCTATGGATAGACCATTATCTTTCTGTGAGTGGACCACTCTTTTCCCAAGAACCAAGAAGGAACTTCCTAAAGATTCACAAATTCCAGATTTCCACCACCAAAACCTCAAAAATATTCCCAGCTCCAAACTGTGGCATACTTCTCTCTCTCAAAGGCCCACATTCTATTTGAGTGTGTACTTTTAATTCCTGCCTAATAAAACCCTTCCTGTGTCT
Organism: Heterocephalus glaber; assembly: GCF_053883595.1. Classification (NCBI taxonomy): domain Eukaryota; kingdom Metazoa; phylum Chordata; class Mammalia; order Rodentia; family Bathyergidae; genus Heterocephalus; species Heterocephalus glaber. The sequence goes on along the minus strand of NW_028258372.1, from coordinate 46,814,432 downwards.
CTTACTATTCCTGAAAATTCTTTTTCTGAGACAAGCGTCAGTGAACCTGCAATTGATTCCACAGGGAGGGTGAGTTTCAGTTCTCTAGCTCAACTTTGGGAGTCTCTTCAGACCCTCTAAGGTCCAGTGACACCTCTTCCCTTATGCAATGCCACACATGGGGAGTAGAAGTGAAGCGGGAGATTAGGGCATGGCAAATTGGCTAGAGAAGTGGCTGTGACCTGTTAATTACAAAGTTCCAGGACACATGCGTGGAACAGGTCCCAAAGCCTTGCATGTGGAACCAATCACATGCGATCAATTCTTCTTGGGAGAACGCAAACACGTTTTTGATAGGATGGCTTAGATCTGACATCAGCCTGAGGAGTGGGAGATACAAATGATGGCTGCTATCAAGCCAGGGCCACTGTCAATTCTTTCAGTGGCCCTCCCTGTGGTTTGCAGGGTGTATCTATTTTCTTACCTTTAGTTGGCCTGAACTTGGTTTGCAGGGCATGTTTCTTTTCTTACCTTGAAAAAATGTAAAACTTCTACTTTTGCACTTGTCTTGACCAATGCTCTATTCAGCACAGAAAGAACCTAGAAACGACCTTTAGAAGATGACTCCAGGCTCTAAAACCTAGTAACAAGAGGGAAGGAGAAAGAGAGGGGGAAAAAGAGAAGAGGAGAGAAAGGAAGAACCAAGAAGAAAAGTGGAATTAACACAAAGAAACACTTGAAAGTTCAATCCTTTAACTGCAGAAGATTCTTGCTTAGTGCTCTCCAGAAATCCTCTCGAAGGCAACACAAAGACTACCACCCCAACACCGACACCACCCTGGCCAACTAAGTGGTGCTTTGTTGGGAGGCATTCTATATAATTTTGGGGAAAATCATTTCATAATTAAATTACAATTAGGGCTGTCTGAAGCCTAGTCTTCTGCCTGCGAGCTGTCTATGGCATACAGAAACAACTCCATGTACCTCGGATCACAAGCTGAGGCCTCAATGGTCCTGTGATGCTGTGACGCTCAACAGCAAGATTACATCAACTGAAGACATCCCGGTTCTTTGAGAATTGAGTAGTAATAAAAAAAGAGAAAGGTTTCACCTTGGGGAAAGACAAATTCCTTATTAGCCTACTGTCTCATCCCACCTACTATTGTAAGAATGCTTTGCTCTTCTCATTGTCCTCATCAACATAAGACCCTCATCAACATAAGCTGCCCTCTGAGTCACCCAATACTCCCTCCCAATTATTGTGTGTATCCAACAAATAGTGGCTAGCTCAGAGTGTCTTTGTCTTTGTCCATTCTGGCACTAACCTCCCAGCACCCCGTGTACTTCCAAATTATGTCTCTATTGCTTTCCTTCTTCTTTTCTTGGGTACCGGGGATCAAACTCAGGACCTTGCGCTTTCGAGGCAGGCAGAGGAACCACTGAGCTAAATCCCGGGACCAATTGCTTGCTTTCTTTAGCCCTTGTTGCCCCGCTTTCTAGTCAGATCAAAGGACTTATTGGCCTCTGATAGTTCTTAGTTGGTAAAGAGGCAGTCTATCCCCTTACCAGTCTGGTAGAGAAAGAAGCAATTAGGAGTGCCAGCCAATCCTAAGAATTTTGTTTTCAAGTTCAACATTTAGAAATCAGACTGGCTCTTGGAAAACATCCAATCCCAAGCATCAAAGAAATTTGCTCAAAAATTCCTAGGAAGCCTCATGGGCAGGTGGACATGAACACTTTCCCACTGGTAGAACCACCCAAAGGGAACCAAACTCCATAGGTAGATGCCTTATTAATACAGATAATATAATTGGGGCTGAGGGACCACTTCCCTCCACTTACCTCAACTGGGCAATGCCCCAAGGCCAACTCCTGACCTTTATCCTAAGGCCTACCCAGAGGCAAAGATAAGAAAAACAAAGATCGCTGGGCCCACCTTGTAAAATTATCAAATCCCAAACCAGGATGCTTGTGTGCCAGGTTCTCTACCATGACCTACAGTAACCTTTCTTCATTTTCTTCACTTGGAGTTCACTGAAGCTTCACGCATGTATCTCATATATCCAATTATTAGAGTGGATTACAGGGGAGGTCACACATGATAGATACAGATGACATGACTCAGCACCCTGTCAATCATATTGTCAATCATGCTCTAGAAGACCCAACGGGAGTCACCCTAGAACCGGCACAACATTTTAAATTCTTTTTTGTTTTTTGGTACCAGGGATCGAACTCGGGTCCTTGCGCTTGCGCAGCAGGCGGCGAAACCACTGAGCTAAATCCCTGGCCCCAACATTTTAAATTCTTAAACCCAATGCCTCCAGTGCTTGCACCAATTTCCTTTCTGCTGGCACAAGCCTGCAAACTCTGGGCACATGCCACATCCAATTCTTTGTCACACACAAGAACATAGAAACTCGTCCATACCCAACACCCACAGTAATCTCCTGACCAGCCTCGCTAGGATGTAAGCCTCCTTGTTGGGGAGATTTTATATTTCTTCTCTTCTCTTTCTCATTTTTCGCATCCTTGGCTCAATGTTGGCATGGGTCAAGGAGTTAAATATCGTTAGGGTATATCTACCACGTGAAAGGAAAACTCCTGTGAAAGGATAACTCAGGCCTGGAATGGGAAATTTTAGTCTTCACCAAAAGCAAGAAAACTTCCAAGCATTGGTCAGGGGTATGTATGTTTGTGTGACCCCTCTTTGCCTGAACCCCTGCAGCTTGGGGATCTTTTCACCTATGAACTGCACTTATCCTCATGGAAACAACAATATGAATGGGCAGCAGATCTTAATTTCAATCACATGTAAAAGGCTTCCATCTTAGTATAACCTGCCAGGTTGGTAATTTGACAGACAGTAGGAATGCACTGCTAGGTCATCCATCTTGAAGAAAACTCCCAGCCATATAAATATTCCCAGCTCTGGATCATAATGCATCTCATTTCTCTGAAGGCGGTCTCCACTCTTGAATGTGTACTTTAATTTCTGCCAAATAAGCTCTTCCCGTGTATTTTACTGACTAGTCCTAGAAATTTTTTTTCCATGATCGGGGTCAGCGACTCTGGTGGGTTAGATTCCTTATCTCACCTTCAGGAAGCTTCTCGGAGCCTGGCCCATCACAGCATCACCTACAGGGAAGGCTCCTGGGCAGGAAAACTCTTGGGAAGCCTCATGGCCATAGGGCTGGGTGGCTAAGAGTCACTGCCAACAAAGTCTGCCGGGTTCCCTCAAACAAATTCAGGTTACCCAGGTCACTCTGGCCTTATACTATCGTTGCCATTTTATCTACGTATCTGTGTATTTCCTAGATTTGAGGACTGATTCTCATTTCAAACCTTTTGTCCCGTTTCCGAGCTGTAAGGCCATGTCTCCTAGTGTCTTCATTCACTTGTTTTCTTTGTGTTTTCTTTCCCTTTTCCCTAGTATCTTCAGGTTTTGATTTTTTGAAATGAGATCTAGGTTGCCCAAGCTGGCCTTGAGCTCTTGCTGCTCCCACGGCAGCTTCCCAAGTCTCTGGCAGTGCAGGTGTGCACCACCTCCTCCGTGCTAGGCCACCACTCTCCTGACCTCCAGCCTCCAGCTTCTGTCTTTGACCTTGCAAGTACTCATCAAATGGTCCCCAGTTCTAACTGTACAAGGAGTTGGGGTTTTTAATTTAAAATATTTCCATTATAAAAATAATATGAGCATTTTATTAACATTTTTTAAAACTAGAAAGAAAATCATATCACTCACTAGATTAGCATCCCAGTACATGGCTATATACAAGTATGTGATTTCCCTAGCATATTACTAAGCTAAATATACAATTTTATATCTTATTCCTCCAACCAACATTGTTTTTAAAAATATTTAAAGAAATAGTTTTAGTAAACATTTTTTTTTTTTTGGTACTGGGGATTGAACTCGGGTCCTTGTGCTTGTGCAGCAGGCAGCGAAACCACTGAGCTAAATCCCTGGCCCTTTTAGTAAACATTTTTAAGGGAGCATCTTAATGGGAAGATAATTACTTCACTCAGGGGGTTACTAAACTATATTAATCATAGTTCTATTGATAATTTTTCACTTTCTTAGGATGTTCAAGGGACTGTATTCAATCCCCACACTATAAAATTTAGTTTTAAAAATGTAATAAATGTAATTGTACACACAATGATATATATTTAAATTTTTTCCTTAGTTTAGATTCTAGAAATTCTATTATAGGCTTAGTGTATGATTACATTTACAAATCTTTTTTTCATGCTATATGTCTTAGTTGCTTTTTTGTTGCCAGGACAAAATACCCGACACCGACAAGTTAGAGGAAAGGTTTATTTCATTTCAGTCCAAAGTCAGCTGAATCCAAGGTAGGGTGGGATGGCAAGGAACATGGCAGAGAAAAAACAGTCCACAGCAAGGCAGGCAGCAGCAAAGGAGCCAGCAGCAGCAGCAAGCCTGCCTTCCCTCTCTCCCTTTATATTCTATCCAAGCTGTAAGCCTTTCGATTGATGTCACTCACATCCAGGGTTAGGCTATCATTAGCCATGTCCAGAACTATGCTAATTCCAATCAGCAGACTAATTTAGTACCACATACCTTTAATCCCAGTAGGACACGTCCTAGATCCAGCCAGCCCTGAAATCCAGAAAGATCATCAATACCTACTTCAAGAATCTGTATTCTTTTTTTTTTTTTTTGGTACTGGGGATTGAACTCGGGTCCTTGTGTTTGCGAGGCAAGCAGCAGAACCACTGAGCTAATTCCCCGGCCCAAGAACCTGTATTCTAATAAGATGGAAAACACAGAAGAAATGGACAGATTCCTAGATACATATGAATTACCAAAACTGAATCAAGAAGATATAAAAATTCTAAATAAACCAATTATCAGTCAATGAAATTAAAGATGTAATTAAAAACCTACCAACAAAGAAAAGCCAAGGCCCTTTATAGACATCAATGCTTAGACTATTAAAAAACAGTACCAGGTAGTTTGGGGGATCCCTGGAAACTCAAGTCCTTGTCCTTGTGGTAGGTAAACTCAGTACCCTTCTCAAGTCTACCAAGGACACTCCTCTTTTACCCAGAGGAAAAGTTAGCACTGGATGTGAGGTGCACACCTGTAACCCCAGCTGCTCAGGAGGCTGAGGTAGGAGGATCTCAAGTATAAACCCAGTCTTGGCAACTTAGTGAGACTTCGTTTCAAAATGAGAAACATAAAGAAGGTTCAAAGCTAGGGATGGTGGTACATACCTGTATCCCGGCACTCAGGAGGCTGAGGCAGGAGAATTGCCACAAGTTTGGGGCCAGCCCAGGCTACACAATAAGTTCAAAGCCAGCCTGTCTCAAAAGCCAAAACAAAAAGATTTGAGATGTCACTCAATACAAAAGTCTGAGGGCTGGGGATTTTAAGTGGTTCTGTTGACTGCCTCACTAGCACAAGGTCCCAAGTTCGATCCTGGTACCAAAAAAAAAAAAAAAAAAGATAATATAGTCTGAGTTCATTCCAAGTTCCACAAAGAAAGAAAGAAAGAAAGAAAGAAAGAAAGAAAGAAAGAAAGAAAGAAAGAAAGAGAAAAGAAAAAGACATGTTAGCAATCATTGAAACTTGATCTTTTTTATCATTAATTTTTGTGGTGCTAGGGATAGAAACCAGGGCCTCATACATGCAAGACATACTCTACCACTGAGCTACATCTCCAGTCCCTTTTTCTTTAGTTTTTACTTTGAGACAGAGTCTCACTAAGTTGCCCAGGCAAGATTCAACCGATGATGCAGCCTCCCTCGGTGCTGGGATTATGGGTGTGCACCACTATGCCCAGCTTCTTCTTTCCCTATAAAGAGATTTTTTTTTGGAGAATTTTCTCTCCTCTTTGTTAATACTTAAGAAGTATCAAGATCATCATGTAATAATGCTGTAGTTTGAAGGAAGCGGTTTGGGAGTGTCTCAAATATTGTCTAATGCCTATGAACACACTATGGTTCAAGGTGTGACTATGGACCTTGCCATGTGTTATGGCTTGTGTCTAGATGTCTCCTCAAAGCCTCATGTGGTTATAAATGGGGCTTTTCAGAGGTGGCTGGATCTAGAGTGTGTGATGTTGGAATTGAGGATGCCATGCTGGGATCAAAGGTGTTTGATTACTAAATTAGTCCACTGGTTTGTTTGCCACAGTTCTGGGTAGGATTAAGGGTGCCTCAACCTGGGTGTGAGTGCTACCTGGATAGCCTGGATAAATTATAAAAGACAGAAGGCAGGCTAGTGCCATTGCTTGTTGCTTGCTGCTTTTGCTGGCTTCTGCCCACCACGAGCTGTTTTTCCTCTGCGATGCCTGTCATACCACCTGCCTTGGAGCCAGCCAATTACAGACTGAAACCTCTGCAAACTGAGCCAAAATAAGCCTCTTCTCCTTTAACTTTGGATGTTTGGTATTTTGTCTCAGCAATAAGAAACATAACTAAGGCGCCATGTCAGAAACCACTCTAGGGCCAGGTATTTAGCTCAGTGGTGCCACTGCCTGCCTCACAAGTGCGAGGTCCCAAGTTCAATATCTGGTACAATAAAAAAAAAAAAGTCTAATTTTTTGGTATTCTTTCCTCGAGGCAGATCACACTGACCTAGCTCACTATCCCAGAGCAACACCCATGTCTTCATTTATGGAGGGCATCTTCAGAGGGAACAGCTACATTCACAAGGTTGTTTGGTGAACAGGAAAGAATCATAAAAGCCATTGGTCACTTCATGAGTATTCAAAATTAAAGAATATTAATCATGATGTCAGGTCTGGTTAAATTAGCCCATTTCACCCTCACGAAAAAGTCCCTCTTCCACCTTACCTTTCCCTGATGGGAACACTGAAAAACAAGTCATACTCTAAGAGCCATAGTTTTTCACATCTGAATATTCTGCAAAGTCCATCCTACAGCTGAATGTAAGACTCGATAAAATACTGCCACTCTGCTTATTTGTGCACCAAATATTTATTAAGTTTCTGGCATAAGCTGAGCATTGTGCAAGTTGGAAGAGAAAGAATAGTGTATAAACATCAAGGCCCTACTACTGCTAAGTACACAGTCTAGTGGAGAAGACCAGAAACCACCAAACAAATCCACAAAATGGGTTGTGAGAACTTCCATGAAGGAAAGGAGTGTGGAAAAGTGGCAGCATAACATGGGCTTGGGGAGAGGGAAGATGGGGACTGGGGGTGGTCGAGCAGAGACAGTGGAGCTGAGGCCTCAGACCCCCTCGGTGGTCTTTACTACAACCTCAGGACTTCCAGAGGCTAGGGTCCCCACAGCTCCTTAACTGGTGCCCTTGTTGGGAACAGCCCACGGGAGCTCCTTGCAGGGCACCCTAGGCAGTGTGGCCCAGTCCACATCCCCTGGTCCCCACAGCGCTGGGCAGAGGGGAAGCATCCATTCATGGCTGCATGTGAAGCACTGAGCATGGCAGAGAGGCACCGGCCCCAGGACCCTGCCTTAGTCCTGCAGAACAGAGAGCACAGTGACACTCGGGCCAGGTGTCCAAGGAGTACTGGTGCACCACAATGGAGCCAGTCAGGCGGGGATGAGGACCTGGCACAGGGCAAATCTCTATACTCCTACCCGGGACTTCCTTCCATTTGTACTTTACAGGACCCTTCTGACGATGTCTGAGGTAGCTGCAGGGTGACTGCCTAGCACTCTGCAATTTGAGCTACATCATTATTTTTATTTTTTAAAATTCAAAAAATTTTTTGGTACACAGGATCGAACTCAGGACCTTGTGCTTGCCAGGCAGGCACAATGCCACTGAGCTAAATCCCCAGCCCTACATCATTTTTAAATACTTACCTTAAAATTTTTAAATTGGAATAAAAAATCCTTTCACAAGAAATTTCATGATTATATTTGTCAGTGAAAGAGAAAAAAATTTGTTTTTGAGACAAGGGTCTTGCTTTCTTGCTCAGGCTCCCCTCAAACTCCTGGGCTCAAGTAACCCTCCTGCCTCATCCTCCCTAGGAGCTGAGATGACACATGTATGCCACCATGCCCAGCAAGAATATTAAATATATAACTTCAAAGTTGGTGGGGTTTTTTTGGTAATGAGGATTCAACCCAGGGCCTCAACAGTAAGTTACATCTCCAGCTCACTAATATATATATATATATATATATATATATATATATGGTTTTTTTTTCTTTCTTTCTTTCTTTCTTTCTTTTTTTTTGAGACAGGTTTTCCCAAGTTGCTAAATTGCCCAGGTTGGTCTTGAACTTATGATTCTTCTGCCTCAGCCTAACAGGTTGCAGCGTTTATAGCTTGTTTTATGTTTTGAATGATTAAAAAAAAAAAGATTTTTACCTTTTTATCACCTACTTGTGTGAGCCAAGTCTAATAATGGGATTATCAAAAATTTGAAGAGATCTTATTTCTTTTCTTCTTTTTTTCTCCTCCCCTCCCCTCTCTCCCTCTCTCCCTCCCTCCCTCTCCCCCCTCCCTCCCTCTCCCCTCCCCCTCCCCCTCCCCCTCTCCCTCCCTCCCTCCCTCCCTCTCTCTCTCTCATGCGCGTGTGCACATGGACACATTCTCTCATGTTAAGAACTGAACCCAGACCCTCCCACTTGCTAGGCAAGTGCTATATTACTGAGCTCCATCCCCAGACTCCCATTATAAAGTCTTCATCAGGAACTGCATGTCCATTTCAAGCATAAAACCTGATATAAAAAAAAATTATGTTCTTGGAAGTAAGCTCAAAGTTTTTAATAAGAAACTTTCAAAATACTTTATTTGGGAATTTATACAAGTTTAATATTTACTACCTACCCCAAAACCTCTAACAGTTTCTCTTACAGTGATTATATAATATAGAAATGTATCATGAACTCACTTTGTAGTGCAGGTTGGCCTTCAACTATGTAGCCCAGGCTGGTCTTGAACTCCTAGCAATCCTCCTGCCTCAGCCTCCTGAGTGCTGGGATTACAGGTCTGGGCCACCACGCTCGGTTTATAATTAACTTTTAAATCAAGTCTCATATTGTATGACTCCAAATCTCCTGCACCATGCACCTTACAAACATGATCATTTTCTAACATCACATAGGAAAGGTCAGGAACATTGTCTTAGAAGACAGGGCCAACTCTGAAGAACTGAGGGACAGTCATTCAGCCTCAAGGGCAGTCACTCTAAGGCATGGAAGAGCCTGGCGGGCAGAGGCAGCTGCTCTCAACAACGCTAAGGAGAGGAGGGTGAGCCCAGGCCGCACACTGGAGTTTAATCCTGAGCCATGGGGGTCACCGAGTGGATGGAAACAAAGGTGTGACCTCGTCTGATTCAATTCTAGAAATCCGGGCAGCACGCGCCACAGAGAGAGCCAAACACATACAAAGGTGCAGGAGGGGAAGGTCACCTGGCAAGCACCTGTGTTAGGCCAGCTGCCCGCCCGGGAAGAAAGGTGTAGGCATTTCTGAGAAGCACTTTGGAGCCCGGACCAACCTGACTGCCCACAAGGGTAAGGCCAAGGAGGCTCGGAGAAGACAAGCAGACCTCTGGGCCTGAGCAGTTAAGTAAATGATGGTGCCACTTAGGCAGAAGACTGAAGGAAGGACGTTTGGAGACAGTGTGAGGATCCAAAGCCTCAGGACAAGTTTTTCAGCAAAGTGAGAATACTTAGAGGCGTGTATTTTAAGACTATAGGAAGCGGGGAAATGGTACACACCTGCAGGCTTAGCACTCCGGGAGACTGAGAGAGGAAGATCACAGGGCCGAGCCCAACCTGGGTAATTCAGCAATTTAACAAGATCCCACCTCAAAACTGTAAAAAGGTTGGGGTGCGTGTGTGTGTCTCAATGTGGGTTCAATCCCTAGTACCACAAAAAAGATTATAAGAGATTTAAATCGGGCATGATGGTGCACGCCTGTAATCCCAGCACTCGGGAGGTTGAGGGAGGAGGATTGCTAGGAGTTCAAGGCCAGCCTGAATTGCAGAGCGAAACCCTGTTTCAAAAAGAAAGAAAGAAAAAAAAGCACACGCATGAGAGAAAGAAGGGGGTTGGAATCACTTGTCTTCTATTTACACACACCGCAATACTGACACATACAATGACGTAGGCTGGGGTTGCTTCAAACAATTCCAGTGAGGAAAACAGGAGCGAACAGAGGTGGAGATAAAACCAAAGACCAAGCTGCACTGCTCTGACCATGCAGCAGTGTGGAATGTTCTTGAGCGCACTATTTATGCAACATACAATCTCTTGGCCATTGTGGCAGTATGTAAACCACTAATAAATACAGTGTTTATCCCTTCTTGAAAAAAAAAACACCAAAGATTGGTCAAGAGTGGGTTTTTGTTTTATTGGTTTTTGGTCTTTTGAGGCAGGGTCTCACCACACAGCCCATGCTGAGCTCGAACTTGTGGCAACCCCCCTGCCTCAGCCTAGGGATGCGATTATAGACATGTGCCATCACATGCGGATAATTTCTGAAGTTGAGAGATGGGTACATGAGGGTTCACTATACTACTTTCTCTACTGTTTATGTAAGTTCATGGAACCAGATGGAGGTACAGCAAATGGAGAAAGGCCCCAAACTAGTGGGGGGACAATGCTAGGTCAGGAAAAAAAACAGGTGAGACGATCTCTGTTCTACAGCTTACATTCTGAGGATGTGGTCAAAAAGCAAGTAAACAAATGAGTTTTAAATCAACACCACAAAGAAACAGGGTGGTGACACTGTATGTGAAGACAAACCGAACTGAACAGGGCAGACCCATCTCCGGGAGGCAGATATGAAGAGCAATGCTGCTAAAATCCTTTGCACTCTACTTTCCCACTTCTACTTATAAACAAATCTAAATTAGAGGCCATTAATATTTATTCTAAGAAAAAAAAATTTTGGCAAAACATTTATTGGTATATTTTAGATATACACAGTAATATTCATCACAGGATCTAAGGAAACTATTTTAACCCACAAGCTTTTGATTCTTTCTTCCCTACTCTTTTTTAAACTCCCAATGCTGAGGTCATTATTCAGGAGTTCTGGAAATAAGCCAGGTGTGGTAGCACATGCCTGTAATCCCAGCATTTGGAAGGCTGAGGCAGGCGGATTGCCATGAGTTCGAGACCAGCATGGGTTCCATAGTGAGTTCAAGGCCAGTCTGGACTACACAGCGAGATCCTGTCTCAAAAAAACACAAAACAAAGCAAGAGTTCTGGAAGTAGAGCCAATTCAGGACTGAATCCTGGAGCCCCACAAGCCCCTTCTTAGCCAGCCATCATGGCGCACGCCTATAATTCCAGCATTCACAAGTTTGAGCCCAGCCCGGGTAACTTTGAAACTCAGTGAGACCCTGTCTCAAAATAAGAATGGGCTGAGGATGCAGCTCAGTGCAAAGGCCTTGGGCTCAATCCCCAGTGCCACAGGGTGAGGGAGTCTTCTTGCCTGGGCAGCTCTCCTCCCACACCATCTGGACTCTGTGGTTCCCCTTTCCTTTAGCTATAGCTTTTGCCACTTTTGGGGCTCCCAACAAGCCTGCTCCCTAGCTAAGTGCAAAGCAGTGCTTTCAGAGATAGATCTTAAGCCCTATGAACGTGCCAGTGTTGCTGGGGGTGTTCACTGCTACATTCCCAACAACCAGAAGTGTGTGAAACAGTTAGCACTCCATATCCATCCAATGAGAAAAGTTCCTTTGGCCATTGAGAAGGTAAACCAGGTACCTATCCAGGTGCTTAAGTACTCAATCCACAACTAGAAAAACTTGAAACCTACTTTCACACAAATAAATACGACTTTCATGTCCCAGATGGACAGGCTGGGGCTATGCAGCTCAGTGGAAGAGCATTGCCTAGCACGCGCAAGGCCCTAAGTTAAATCCCCAACACCATAAAACAAAACTGCATGCGATAGATAGACAATCAAATTGTTCCAGATAATCCAAGAGCACTTTTTCACTTAAAGTAGGGGATTTGTTTTGTTTTGTTGTAGCACTGGGAATTGGGGGGGGGGGTTGAGACAGGGTCTCACCATGTAGTTCAGACTAGCCTTGAACTCACTATGTAGCCTAGGCTGGTCTCGAACTTGTGGGGATCCTCCTGCCTCTGCCTCCCCAGTGCTGGGATTACATGCAGGCACCTCCATGCCCAGCTGGCACTAGGAATTGAATGTAGAATCCTCACACTGAGCTACACTCACAGCCCTTCTTAATGTTATTTTGTGACAGGGTCTCATCAAGTCCTTAATTGCCCAGGCTGTGCTCAGATTTGTGATCCTCTTGCCTCAGCCTCCTAAAGTGCTGGGATTACAGGTGTGTGCACCAGGTGTGGTTAAAACAGTCTTTCCAGTCCTCAGCAGTATGTGCTTAAAGCCTGGAAGATATGAGAAAAACTCTAGCACACAAGCACCCACCTCATTCAACCTCTTCTTTTGCTTGTTTTTGAGGCAGTACCTTGCTATGTAGTTTAGGCTGTCCTGGAACTCTTGGCTGGGATTACAGAGGTGTGCTGCCACACCCAGTTTGACATTTCTTGAGGATATGGTGAATTCAAGTACGACTGCCTTCGTGGGTAAATCCAGCAATATTTTGGTTTCCTGAAAACAAAAAACAGGAAAGAAAAAACTCTTTTGGTTTGACTTATAGGAATTCTTTGCTGGCAGCTCAGTCAAGACCTTTCTGAGTATGTGCTTTTAGGATATGATCGAACACTGCGTACGGTCTGTACAGCAACCATGGACACGTGACAGGAATTCAATAATAATGAAACAGGACACGGATTTTTTGGTTTCTCCTAAGTCTGCTCCTCACAAGTGATCTTGAACAAATCCATTCCTCCCTTCTATCTGACTTCCCCATGTTTCAGGACCAAGTTTATGACTCAAATGGGTCAGGCAAGTAGATAACCAACAGTTGCCAAATATCGATCTAGGAAACGCATCTCCTGAGCTATCTTCTGGGATCTCTTCAGGACACTTTCAAGGAATCCCTGCACACAGTGGGCATCCTGTCTCGCTGAGGGCCGGTCAGAGACAGAGAGGGCCCTCAAGTGTCAATCTATGTGGAGAACTTAGGCTAGGAAGTCTGTTCCCGACTCATCTGAGAACTGAAAAATAGGTACTTGCGCCTGTTCTCGGGCCACTTCTTCACTTCTGCCATTTCAGCCCCTTGTAAACTAAGCTGCTAATTTTAGACTACCCTACTGGAGTTGGCAACTCCTTTCCAAAGGAATCTTGCCCAATACCGAGCCGAGCGGAGCGGAGCCGAGCCGAGCCAGGCCGAGGCCCACTGCCTACTCGGGTCGGCAGGACGCGCCCCAGGCGGCGAACGGCCCATGACCCGAGCCCTCCGCAGCGCCCCGAGCCAGGGCTGCCCACCGAGGACCGACCTGCGCCCGGGGGGTCCAGGCAGGCCTGGAGCCGGAGCCCGCAGTCGCCCGCCGTAGGACCGCGACGCTGGCCACTCCCCGCGGGCGCGGCGGCAGCCCAACCCCGCAGGGGCACAGCGCTCCCAGGCCGCGGGCCCGACACTCCCACAGCGTCCCCTCGGCGTCCCGGGCCGGCGCCAGACCGGGCGGGCCGCCTCGGCGGGCCTTTGTTTTTTTGGTACCGGGGATCAAACTCAGGTCCTTGCGCTGGCGAGGCAGGCACCGGAACCACCGAGCTAGACCCCCGGCCCTCGGCGTGTCTTTGTGTTTGTACACACGGCGCGAGGCCGCGGGAGGAGGGCGCCGGGGGCGCGCGGGGGCGGGGCGAGCGCGCGCCAGCGAACCGGCGCGCGGGGGGAAGGGCGGGGGCGGGACGCGACCCGCAGGCTGGGGGCGGGGCCGAGCCTTCCCTCCATTGTGTGTGATTGGCTGGCGCGCGGCGCGGGGGCGGGGCGCGCGTGTCGGGGGCTAGCCTCGGCGTCAGCCATCTTTCAATTGTGTTCGCAGCCGCCGCCGCGCCGCCGCCGCTCTCCAACGCCAGCGCCGCCTCCAGCTCGCCGAGCTCCAGCCGAGGGAGAAGGGGGGTAAGTTTTCCCGTCTGCCCGCTCCCCCTGGCCGAATCCCGCTCGCCTCCAGCCCCGCGCTGGGCCTTGGCGGTGCGGGGACGGGCCCCACAGCCCCCCGGCTTGGTGCACAAACTTTTTGGCCCAGAAATGGAGGTGCGGAGCGAGTTTGCTCCCCGACAGCGGCGGCTCCCGGCTCCCGGCTCCCGGCTCTGCCCAGCTCCGCCGCCGCGGCGCCGAGCCTGCGCTCCCTCCGCCTCCGCGCCGGGGCTGCTCTTTCTTCGACGAAAGCCCGCCCGCCTGCCCCTCCTCGGACCCCAGACCCCCACCAGGACCCGCGGGGCCCCGGGCCGCCGTTTTCGGGCGGGAAAGCGGTGGAAATGGTCGCCGCTTCCCAGCCTGGGGTAACTCGCGCTTTGCTGCCTCTCCACAGTTGCTGCTGAGCTTCACCATCTTGTCTCTCTTCTCTGGTCACCGACCATATTTTTCCCGTTTCTCTCTTCCCCATTTTAAAAAGGGAGGAAAATTTTTTTAAAAGAATGACATTTTTTCCCTTTTTTGGAGAAGCAGAAACTTGAAGCATTGGAAATGTCCAAAAAAAAAAAACTTTTGCATTTTGGAAGGCGGCACGTGGCGGGATCGGATATTTTCGAGCGATTTGGTGTTTTGTCTCTGAAGGGAACCGGATCCGTGTCGCGATTGTTTCCATCTTGTTCGGGCTGGGGCGGCGGTGGTGACCGCGCGAGGCGGCGGGGCCCCGGGCCCGGGCCCGCGGAGGCCGAACCAAAAGTTTATGCGGAGCCTTGGTGGACCTGGCGGCCGGTGTCGCGTTAATTAAGCTTAGGTGCGGGGCACTTTATTGCATCACGAAGCCTGTGAGGGCTGGACGAGAGCGCGGTGCTTTGTAGCTTGTTCCTGTTTTTCGGGACTCTTTTGTCAGTACAACTGAAAATGCAAAAACCATGTTTTCATATATTGTTACAGCAATCTTATCGACTGCCAGGTGCCGGGGTAGGGGCAGTGGGGGAGTCGGAAACCTTTTTTGCTGTAATTTGACTTGATCTTTCGATGGTGTGTGGCTTCCTTCTTTTTACTTGTTTATGGATCGAATGTGTACTGATATTTCTAATTAAAGCGGATCAAAGGGTATTAGAGGTCTTTCCCGTTTGTCGCTTAGAAATTGGCATTTTGAGAGACTATTGGTGTTAATGCTAACAATTTTCCAGTACTACAATTTGTTTCAAGAAGGCAGACGCGATCTGCATCCTTTCAAATTATGTAACAATTATGGACTTTATTTTTTTTCTGTACTGGTCATAGTTTCCAGATTTAGGAGGAGCGGGTATCAGTGGCAGGAAAACTTCCATGTTTAATAGTTGCTTATGGTGATTTGTTTTTCTTTCTTAATGCTGGTGTGTCAGTAAGGAGGTCCCTGTACCATGGCTCGTACAAAGCAGACTGCCCGCAAATCCACTGGTGGTAAAGCGCCCAGGAAACAACTGGCTACAAAAGCCGCTCGCAAGAGTGCGCCCTCTACTGGAGGGGTGAAGAAACCTCATCGTTACAGGTATTAGGAGAAAATGGGATAAAGTTTCTCTGGTATATTCATATATTCTGACAAAAGGATGCGCTAAAAGTCAGACTTTTTGCTTTAGGGAAACTAATGTTTTCCCCTCTGACTACTCGGACTAGATATTTATATATATACATATGTATGTAATTTAGTGTCAGGTTTTATTTAATTTTGAACCCATAATCTGGCCTAAGGAGACGTAATATCACTGATAATTTTTTTTCACTGATAATGTTTTTTTGGAGGGTTTTTCGTTTTGTTTTGTTTTTTTGGTACGGGGGATGGAACTCAGGTCCTTGTGTTTGTGAGGCAGGCGGCGAAACCACTGAGCTAATAAATCCCTGGCCCATTCACTGATAATGTTAATGGGATACATAACCGTTCTAATTTGCTATTAGTAATTATTTTAAATAGTAAAAGTGTTTTTTCAATACACTTTTCAGGATATCCTTTTGCTTATGGTAAAATAATAATCAAGATCCGGAGGTAATAAAGTCCCTATCCTTCAGTTACTTGTTTAGTTTATTTCCTCTATTAGCATTTGATTTTGACCTAAGCAGTGTTGTTAAGGACATCTGCCATTAGGGGGCAGAAGTTATCCGCACTCAGGCTCTACAGATTTTAGAGTTTAACTTAAAAGCTCATACAGTAGAATAAGTCAAAGGTTAAATTCTTTTATAGACAAGTTAGTAAAAAAAATCATAAGTATTCAAATTTAGTCATTTATGAAAGATGATAGTCAACAGTGCAGCTGTTCTGGAAAATCAAGCTTAAATATGATAACTTTTTAAGTGAAGCACATGGTGCTATATTGGCAAATCTTTAAAGGCATACAGGGCTTTGATAAGCTCCCTGTCATTTCATGCCTTTTTTTTTTTTTTTTTTTTTGGTACTGGAGATCGAACTCAGGTCCTTGGTGCTTGCGCAGCAGGCGGCGAAACCACTGAGCTAAATCCCCGGCCCTCATGCTTTTTGCTTTAAAGGTGGTGTTACTTTGTTTCTTCTATTATTGGATATTAAACCGAGGGCCTTCCCACCAAGTTACATCCCAGCCCTTTTTTATTTATTTTATTTCATTTTACTTTAAATTTCAAGATAAGTTCTCACTACTAAGTTGCCCAGGCTGGACTCAAACTTGGAACCTCTTGCCTCAGCTTCCTATAGTGCTGGGGTTATAAAGGTATGCCACCAAGCCCAGCTGGGTATTACTCTTAATAGACTTGAGCTGGGTGTGGTGACATACACCTATAATCTCAGCACTCAGGAGACTCAGGCAGGAGGGTCCCCACAAGTTCAAGGCCAGACAGAACTACATAGCAAGACCTTGTCTCAAAACAAAACAGATTCGAACGGTCAGGCCATAAATTCATCAGATTTGAAACTGAAGGCTGAAGAATAGTTGGGTGGCTGATTTTTTGAAATATTAATGCATTTCTTTATAACCAGTTATCCTTTTGTATTATGTATGTATCTGGTAAGTTTCCTGAATGTTGGTTTTTTATTTTTTTAAGGCCTGGCACTGTGGCGCTCCGTGAAATTAGACGTTATCAGAAGTCCACTGAACTTCTGATTCGCAAACTCCCTTTCCAGCGTCTGGTGCGAGAAATTGCTCAGGACTTCAAAACAGATCTGCGCTTCCAGAGTGCAGCTATTGGTGCTTTGCAGGTAAGATGGTGAATGGGGAAGACAGGGTTTTTGCTGTACAACTGTGTACCAAGAACAATTCAGAATCTCTGTATATGCTCATATGAACGATATAATCACAGTCCTGTAAAGTAGTTGAATCACGGGTAAAGAGGCTTCCAAAAGGTTAAGTTGTCCAAGGTCATGCACATAGAAAGTGGCACAGTCGTAATCCGAAACTATTATTTTTAACATTGTATTACAAACAGTGCTAACAGAAAACTGTTTTGGTTTCTAGACATTGTGGGGCACTGAGATACAGGACTACAGGTCTGTACATTTGTGGTCACTTTCCTAACCCTAAAGTACTGCTTGGATGTCCTGGACCTGAGGAAACAAATGGAAGTGTAGCAAGCTTAATATCCAGATGGAGCAGGCAGCAGTGAGAAATGATCCATCGGCAGCTGGGCATGGTGGCACACACATGTAATTTCAGTGCTTGGGAGGCTGAACCGGGAGAATCATGAGTTTGAGGTCAGTCAGCTACATAGCAAGACCTTGTCTCCACAAAAAAGTATATGAAGAAAAAGCAATGATTGGTGGTGGCTAGCTTTGATAGGAATTAAAGATGCTTGAGATTTGAGGACTTGAAGCTTGCTCTAGGGATTATGGATTTCCACTGAAATGGAGGACATACTGAATTTAACCTTAGCTCCAGAGTGGCAGGACTTCTGAGAGATACCATTCTATACATGGTTGTGTAAAACATTTGACAAGGCATATGTAAGGTACATATGAACATCAGTTGCCTAAGTAACCTATTTTATATATAAGTGGTTGGCATTGTTTAGATCCCTTATCTCAAAATATGGTAAGACCAGGGCCGGGGAATTAGCCCAGTGGTGCCACCGCCTGCCTCCCAAGTGCAAGGTCCTGAGTTCGATCCCCAGTACCCCCCCCCAATATACATATATATATATATAAGACCACCAGCTCCCTCAGAAGCATGAGAGTGATTAAAAATGCAGATTGCAAGGGGCCCAGCATTTAGCTCAGTGGTTCTGCCGCTGCTCCACAAGCACAAGGACCCGAGTTCCATCCCCAGTACCAAAAAAAAAAGTGCAGATTGAAGACCTGAATCAGAACCTTTGGGAGGAGGAGGATCTAGAAACAGGGCCTGCGAGCCTATGGCACATGTGTTATTTGATTTCTTTTAAGACAACAGATGTTAATATGTACGTTATTTTTTCTAAACTAAAACCTGAGTATTCATATTTGATTGCAGTGTTGGCACTTTGTGACAACTAAGTGGGTTTTGGGTTGCAATTTAGGTACTCAAAAGGTTCACCATCACTGGTCAAGAATCTACACACTATTAGAGGATTTTCAAGGCTGCTGTTGCTGTGCCTGAGTTTTGCTCTATATATGAGAAAGATTTGATAGGTGGATTCCACCCTGAAGTGTAATTGGTTGAGCTGTTTCTATGGTTAGTTTAAACTTCATTTGATTGGTGAATTCTAGGAATAGACATCCATTAAATTCTCAGTGGGTGGAAATTTCAACTAAAATCTTCCCGTGAGTTACTTAGAATTTTATTTTTTGTTTTAATAGGTGATATTCTTCAATTCCTATTTCATTTATTAGTAAATTAGAAATACTGCTAAGGATCTCTAGCTAGTAAAACTGCTAATTTTGTTTGCCAGTTATTAGCAAGACTATGCTTAAAGAACACAGCACTGTACTTGGAAGTCCAGCATTTTTGAGTTTAGGCGTAACACAGACTTGTAAATTGAGAGTACTAAACATTCTGGATAAAAGATTGATCTTTTTAAAGTTATTCATGTGTAAACTTCTGTTGCTGCTGTGCAGTTATATTTGTCATAAAGTGTGCACAGAACTGCCTGTAGGGCCAGATCTCAGTGCTGCCATGCCTGGCTTGCAAACACAAGGTCCTGCATTCATCCCTGGGCGGGTGGGCGGATGACACTACCTGTAGTTCTTACTTAACATTAACTGATTTTTATTGGAAAGAGGAATTGTTGTTACAAGCCTTTTTTTTATTAGTACATTTTATCTTGTATTTACTTTTTCTTAAGTATATGTTGTCTCTGAAAGATAATACAAGGATAATTTGTTGACGGAAGCAGGATAGTAGAAGGTAGGATTTGAAATACAATTTCAAAGTCATTTTACTGCTGGCTTTAGAATTATACAATTTACAACTGTTTAAATGCAGTACTGCCCCTTTGTCCACAGGGGGTATATTCTAAGATTCCCCATGGATCCGTGAAACAACACATAATATGAAATTACTATATTTGCTGTGATTTTTCATGTATGTAACTGTGGTAATCTTTATAAGTTAGGCACAGTAGGAGTATAACAACAGTAACTAATGATAAAATAGAAAAATTATCATAATATATTGTTAGAGAAAGTTATTTAAAATTCTCATTTGGGGTTGTGGGGTGCCAAGGTCTCACTGTGTAATTCAGGCTGCCCTTGAACTCACTGCATAGGCCAGGCTAGCCTTCACCTCTGCTGGGATTGTAGTGGTGCACTTCCATGCCTGGCTATACCGTTTATTTCTGGAGTTTTCTTTCTAATACGTTCAGACCTTGGTTGACTGGAAAGTAAAACGATGGGTAAGGGGGCCTTACTGCACAACTAATAAAATGGACTAATGTGAAATTTAGCCTTGGCTTTAATGTCTGAGAGTTTGAACTAAAGGATATTTATATTTTTTAAAAATGGGTAGTGTTGGGGCCGAGGATTTAGCACAGTGGCAGTGTGCCTGCCTTGGAAGCTCAAGGTCCTGAGTTCAATCACTGGTACCCACCCCGCAAAGAAAATGGGTAGTGTACTGTTTTGGAAGACAGAAGAATCGAATATACTCATAAATTAGCATTGTTCTGTAGTTGGAAGATGTCTTGTCATTATTTCAAAATTACATTGGTTCATAGCATGGCAGTTTTTTAGGTCACTTTACAGCCTTAATGTTGAGAATATATAGCTGGGTGAGGTAGTATAAACCTGTTACCCCAGCTACTTGGGAGACTGAGGTGGAGAATCCCAAGTCTGAGGCCAGCCTGGGTAGCTCAGGGATAGAGCACTTGCCTAGCATATGTGAAACCCTGGGTTTGGTAATCTTGCAGAGCTGACCAGACACAACCCATACAAACCAACAGCTAGATTCCAAGGTGGCAGTTTTGAGCTCAGCTACCACAAGCTACATCTGAGCAGCCCCAAGAAAGTCAGTAGAGCTGGGGATTTAACTCAGCGGTTCCACCGCCTGCCTTGCAAGCGCAAGGTCCCAAGTTCAATCCCCGGTACCAAAAAAACAAAACAAAACAATACAGTAAAGCCTGTAAAACAAAAAAGTAGGCAACTTAAAAAAAAGAGAGAGAGAAGGTCAGTAGATGATACACTCTAAATGGTCTCAGAACCATTGTTTTTGGATAGGGCATCACTGTGTAACCCAGGATGGCTTCAAAAAACAGCAATCTTCTTGCCTCAGCCTCCTAAATGCTAGGATTACAGGCGGGTGCCACCACCCCCAGCTTAGCACCTGTTGGCTTGTCCACATAGCAGCTTCACAAAAGTATTCTAGATGTGCATAGTCCTAAAATACTGAAATTAATGTTCCCTCGCACTTGTGCCATTAGTGGTTCAGAGCCCCCTGGCAGTGAGACATGAATTACAGCCCCATCATGAACCGGTTAAACACAATTTAAACTGGTTTCTTCCTGAGCACCTTCAGTTACCTTATCTGTGTATTGTGACTCCTTCAGAGGAAGCTACAATGTGCCACTTTTTCAGACTTAAATCTACTTCTAGAATATCCCAAGAATGATTCCCTAAATATTAGACGCTTAAAACCTTTGTGATGGGTAAGACATGAACTGCATAAAATAGATGTTTTAAATCGAAGTTAGATGTAAAAATAAAGCAGCAAATGTTAAACATCTATGTGAGGACAATGCATTGGGAGTATAAAATGAGGCCTTTACTACTAAGTAACTTAAGAGCAGTGTATTCACTTGAATGCCAAGATGTGAGGAGTTCAGGGTTAGTTGTACTAAGAACATTGGCAAGAGGAGTATTTCCTTTTGCCTTTGTGGAATAGTCTTGAGTCATAAATGTAACTTGGAAAGAGAACGTTTTCCTTACAGGTGAGAGAGGACCATGTAGCATGTCATTTAGTGCTCCAAATCCAAAACAGTGAATGGGTGGGTGACTTTTGCTGGGATCATTTTATTTCAAACTGGGTAAGCACCCAGACCAGGTACTGCTTACCTGTAATCTCAGCTCTCGGGAGGCTGGGGCAGGAGGATCACTGTTGAGTGTGAGGCCAGCCTGACTTGAAAAAAAAAAAAGTAAGTAAGTATTTTAACTTCTAAGATTCTTCAATTTTTCAGACAACTGATATTTACTAATAACTGGAATTAGTTCCAAGTGGAAGCCCCTCTTTCCACGTGCTGAATGCCGTGGGTGATCGATACAGCTAGCCGTTTGAGTGGTGGTCCGTATGGGAGTATACCATGGAAGGATCTTGTGTCAAATGAAAAGCAGGAATCAGTTTACTAGAGGGCAAGAAATGGGCGATTACAGGGTGGGTGGGATATTTGGGAGAAAGTACTTAGTAGGAGATGGACACATCTCCTAGGCATAATAAATAGACTGAAGTATGCAGAGCCCAGTCTGATGTGTGCTGGGACCTAAAAATACTCCTGTACTTTATAACTTCATATTTGGTAAAATAGTCAACATCTTGCGAAGTAAGTTTAAGTGTTCAGAAGCCTTAATTAAACCTTTTAATTCATTTGTTCATGCCTTATCTGTTAGAAATAACACCACTAGTAAGTTTTCTTTATTCTTGTTGCAGGAGGCAAGTGAGGCCTACCTGGTTGGCCTGTTTGAAGATACTAATCTGTGTGCCATCCATGCCAAACGTGTAACAATTATGCCAAAAGATATCCAGCTAGCACGCCGCATACGTGGAGAACGTGCTTAAGAGTCCATTATGGTGGGAAGCATTTCATTCTCAAAAAAGTTTTTTTCTCTTCTTCCTGTTATTGGTAGTTCTGAATGTTAGATATTTTTTTTCCATGGGGTCAAAAGGTACCTAAGTACATGATTGCGAGTGGAAAATAGGGGACAGAAATCAGGTATTGGCAGTTTTTCCATTTTCATTTGTGTGTGAATTTTTAATATTAATGCGGGGATGTAAAGCATTAATGCAAGTCAAAATGTTTCAGTGAACAAGTTTCAGCAGTTCAACTTTATAACAGTTATAAATAAACCTGTTAAATTTTTCTGGACAATGCCAGCATTTGGATTTTTTTTAAACAAGTAAATTTCTTATTGACGGCAACTAAATGGTGTTTGTAGCATTTTTATCATACAGTAGATTCCATCTAGTCATTATACTTTTCTGAGTTGTCTTAAACATGCTAGTACATGTTTTTAATGTTGTCTGTCTTTCTGTGCTGTTCCTGTAAGTTTGCTATTAAAATACATTAAACTGTATCTGCTTTTCTTTATTAATCAGCCTTACCCATGAAAGTAATTCACTCACAGTTTCCAGTTTGGAAATCATTGTAGCATCAGTTGCTTTGGACATGTAACCCTGTGTCAGACAGACTGTTGAAGGATGTGGAAAGAAAACGAGCTATTGGCTGTGTTTCTAATTTTTAAAATCTTATAAATAGTAAATGTTTGCTGAAACAAGATCTTAGCCGTGGGTAAATGTTACATTTTGAATCAATTCTCAAACCTAATATTGCCTGTATTAATATTACAAGTACTGAAAGCATATTCATAAACATGTACTACCCTATTAAACTCTGTATGTTTAATGGTAATTAAATGAAAGTGTACTAATCTTCAGATCAAAAATTAGTACATTGTAGCTGGGTGTGGTGGTGCACACCTATCATTACAGCACTCAGGAGACTGAAGCAGGAGGGTCACTGCAAATCTAGGCAGCCTGAGCTACAAAGACCCTATACCAAAAAAAAGTACATCGCTGATCTATTTTAAGATGTTTCTTATTTGTTAACCCAGAAGTTACTCAAGCACTATTTTTTTTAATACTTTAATTTTATTGGTACATTTTAGATATACAGTATAATGGCATTCATCATTGGAGATTTGTACCTTTACATAATATATCTTGGTTCTTATTTTTTCCCCATTCCCCTGCCCTCGCTATTTACAAAGACTTTGTTTCCATTTTCTTTTTTGGCGGGTACGGGGGATCGAACTCGGGTCCTTGCACTTGTGCAGCAGGTGGCAAAACCACTGAGCTAAATCCCCGGCCCAAAAGTTTCAGTTTTGTTTTTTGTTTGGGGGCGGGGGGGTTGGTACCAGGGATTGAACTCGGGTTCTTGCACTTTTGAGGGAGGCAGCAAAATCACTGAGCTAAATCCCTAGCCCCTTGTTTCCATTTTCTCATGTTAATTCCATTCCCCTTTCTTTTCCCTACCCCTTCCACTTCCCCTTCCCCTTTGCATCTTTTCTTCTTATTTCATATTATCTATTATACATGTTGATTCTTATTTACACTTTCAGTTTCTTACACCAGAGAAACTATTTGGTATTTACACATGTGTGTCCTATTTATTTCAGTTAAGAGTATCTCCTCAATGTGCATCTGTTTAGCTATAAATACCTCTTAATTTCTCCTTCTTTATGTCTCAGTAGTACTCCATTATATTAAACCACATTTTCTTTATCCAGTGTCTAGTTGATGGGCAACTGGGCTGCTTCCAAGTTTTAGCTAACACAAATTGTGCTGCTATAAACATGGGTGCACATAGATCACTGTGGTATGATTCTTTTTTTAATTCTTTTGTGAAGATACCCAGCAGGGGAATAGCTGGGTCAAATGGGACCTCTAGTCCTAGTCCTTTGAGGTATCTCCATACTGATTTCCACAGTGGTTGCACCAGTTTATACGCCCACCAACAATGGAGAGGGATTCCTTTTTCCCCACAGCCAGCCCTGCCAGCATTTGTTATTGGTGGATTTCAAAAAATATGGAATTCTTCACGAATTTGTGTGTCATCCTCTTTGTGCAGGGGCCATGCTAATCTCTGTATCGTTCCAGTTTTAGTGTATGTGCTGCCGAAGCGAGCACAAGCACTGTTCATTCTTAGCCTTTTTTTTTTTTTTTTTGGTACTGGGGATCGAACTTGGGACCTTGCGCTTGCGAGGCACGTGCTGGAACCACTGAGCTAAATCCCCGGCCCCTCTTAGACTTAATTTATTCAGCATTGCAGTGATTAATGTCAAATGAAGATACTGTAATGGACCTTTTAAGATCCATAAAATCGCTAACGTAGTGACATTAGTTGTAACATCTGTGTATCTGAAACTGCCCTGGAAGGATATGTAATGACTGCTGAGAACAAATTCATGTCAGTGAGGTCCAGATTTGCCTTGTGTCTTATTGGTCTTAGCAATAATTCTGTAGGTGAAAGTTCTTCAATGGAGGAATTAATGCAACTATTTTTAGAGCCTAATTCTACCTTAGTAACTGTTAAGCTGGTAACTCTTCCCTACTGTACAATAGAGTTGATTTTTTAAAATTTATAGTGCATTGGAGTTGGGCTCAAATAGTGTGTGGGGATTATAGCTAAAATCACCATTGTTTAAGTTTCCAGGTGTTTTGTTGTTTTTTTTTTATAGTGATGACATCCATTTTATTCCTGTGTATAATCTGGGCTTCTGATTCTGTTAAAACTTAAATTTACTGTGTCAAAAGGCTGGAATCCAGGTTTAATTTCCTATTTATCTCAGTATTTTAACACTGTATATGAAAGACAACATTTGGAATCCAAAAGTAACTGTCATCTCCAGGATAGAAAACACGAGTTATTTCTGTTTCTTATACCCGTATGCACATGGCCGCAACCCACCTTCAAGTCTTGGTGTTATAGGTAGGATCTCCCTCCAGCATTAAATAATGTTAAATATGTAAACTTCTGTTCACCAATAAGAGGAAGTGAACATTTTATCTTGAAGTTTTATGGTCAGTTTATTAAGCTCAATGGTGAAAGTTATCAGAATATTCTCCTAAGTCATTTTTTCTTAGAAAAAAAAGAAAGGAACATTAAAAGCCTCTCAGCACAGCCACAGATGCTGTGGCTCTGGAGCTCTCTGGAGATGGTGCCTCGGTCCTCTCCGTCGCTCCCTGGGCCAGCGGGGTCGTAGCCTGGGTCGCCCTCAACATCCTCCAGCTCCTGGAACAAAGCCTCCTCTGCTTCCGCGTTATTTCCAGCATCCTCCAAGAACTGGCTATCAGACGTGTCAAGATTATGATCGGTTTCAGACAGCTGTTTGCCACTTAATTTATTTTTTCCTGCTTGCTCTTTTATCCATTTCTTTTTAATTTCCAAGAGTTCTGCATCAAACGTGGCTTTCCAACGTAAGAAATTCTCAGTTGTAACGGGTGCCGTGGAATAACTGCTTCTCTGCTTCTGCCTCTTTTTCTTTTAGTTTCTTTTCTTCCTCTCCTCGTCTTTATCTGATCTCCTATTTCATTTAATTTTTCTTGCACTGCTGTCACTAGAGTAAAGATCATGACCACACCAAGATTTTCCTCAGCCTGTAATGCTAGTAATTTTTAAATGTCTAGGACATCATTATCTTCCAGGTTTTCCTGGGAAAATATTTCGTAAAGAGGAGCTTCATCTGGGCGTTTTTCACTGTATGTAAACTGGAGGGTAGCTGGACGGTTTCATCATTTGCTCCAGCCTCGGAGTCACAGCGACGGTGACGCTGGGTGGATTTTGGGATGAGTTTCTGTGAAGCGGTCGGGGTAGATGGACTCCAGAGCCTCCCGCTGGTTTCGCTGCTCCCTCATCGCGACCCTGGCTGCTGCCCATGGAGCGCGCCGACGCTCAGGCAGCGCCACAGCCGAGTCCCGAGGCCTCCGGCCCGGCCCGGCCTGCTGAGCCGCAGCCCCGCGCGGCTCTCGGCCGATCTCTCGTTCTCGTTTCCAGGTTTTAAATAGTACACTAAGTTAAGTAGCCCGTTAACACCTTTTAAAGTTCCAGAAGTTTCCTAAGGTCAAAACTTAACATGAAAAACCCTGGAAAGTTAAGTTGTGAGAGAAGAAAAAAAAATTCCGGTAAATTTGCTTTAGAGCCGAGCCATAGGTGGTGATACACATCTATTTTTCCAGCACTTGGGAGTCTGAGAAAGGATTGCTGTGAGTTCCAGGCCAGCCTGAACTACATAGCAAGACCATGTCCATAAATAATAAGGAAAAATAGAGGAAGAACTGGGAAAGAATTTGGAAACCATTTCCTTACATAAGTGAGAAATCTCATTGTGCTGCTACAGATAGATGAACGAGTACTTAAATAGTCTCCCAGTCTCTTGTCTGGAATCTGACAGGAAGTGAATTCAAATTGGAAAACGTATCTGAGTCCTGTAAGTGCTGGAAATGCAAAGGCGTGCTCCAGCTACTACATTTCCTGTTACACAGGGGAAGACATTTGGGCACGGTGACCTGGCAGGTGGAGGGACGATTCCATCCCCGGCAGGCTGAATACAGGGCTAACCTCCGGTGTAGGCTGCAAGAGCTGTAGTCTGGCCTGGGTTGTAAAAGGCAGCAGTGGGGCATTTTTAGAAGTCAATGGAGGGAGAGAAGACAAAATTAGGGCTGAGGAGGGGGCGTTTCAGGGAAACTAGGAAAGGCTGGTTGCGACCAAAACCATGCTGCTCACCACCTACTTTGTTCTGAGCCCTCGGGACGTCTGCATCAGGGTGACGGACGAGTGGGACTAGTGAGATGAGAGCACGTAGCAAAACCCTGAATCAAGGATATTTTCATCATTATTGAAAACATTCTTTGGAGGGCTGGGGATTTAGCTGAGTGATGCAGCGCCTGCCTCGGAAGTGCAGGGTTCTGAGTTGGATCCCAGTACCAAAAAGAAAAACCAAAACCATTCTTTGGAAAGTTCAAGTCATTGGGGAAATAAGGTTTTTGAAGGAAAAAATTGATTGCAATAGAACTTCACAGTTAAATGTTCAGGCTCTGGAACTGAACTCCCAGTCTCCTAGCTGGGTGACCACTCAGCCAAATTGCCAGTCCCTGTGCCTCATTCATTCAGTGAGGAGTCAGGGAACTCCTTGTATTTGCCAGGCACTGTTGTGGGGAGACAGTGAAAACAGGAAACAGGTGTTGTGATGCACACCTGTAATCCCAGCTATTTAGGAGCCTGAGGCTGGAAGACTGCAGGTTCAAGGCCAGCCCAGGCCACTAAGCAAGACCTTATCTCAGTGAAAGCGCCTGAGTGCTAGAGCTCTGCCTGGCACGCACAGGCTTTGGGTCCAGTCCTCAGTACCAAAATAGGGACCACAGAATAGAAAAGGTTCCTTGTTTCCACGGAGCTGTGTTCCAGTGATGCAAGAAACTTACACATAATTACTAAGCTGGGTGTGGTGGCCATGCCTGTAATCTCAGCACTGGGGAGGCTGAGGCAGGAGGATCTCGGTGAGTTCCACCACACAGCGAGACCCTATCCAAAAAAACTATAAATGCTAAAAAAAAAATGTAGAAAAGAGTGTTGGGAGGGTATCTGTGAGGTGTCTTCCAAGTAGAGTCCTGAGGAAAATGCACATATGTGAGAGAATAGTACAAGTGTACCTCATTACTCATTGCTAATTGATTCCAGGAGGTGCAACAAGTTCCAAGAATAAGCACCACACCAGCTCTTCACTGGATGGCCAGTGAGGCAGGCAGTTGGTACCAGCAAATTCCAGTGTGTCGGGTACGAGTGCATGAGTTCTGGGACAAAATTTTTTGTGTGAAAATGGGTTGAGCATGAAATGCAAAAGTACCAGGTTTTCTGGGCCTCCTGTAGAGCCCGCTGAGACCCGCCCAGCCCAGGTATGCTCCCGGGACAACAAGGACGTGGCAGAGGGACTGAGAGGAGAAAAGTGAAGTGCCAGGGGAGCGAGCTCAGCCTTCTGGGTCCTGCAGGGTCGGTGAGTGAGGAGCCTGTGTGAGCAGAGCAGGAGGACACAGCCGGCTGGGCAGTGAAGGTAGAGCATGAAGCCAAAGCAAGAAGAAAACAAGCAGGGGCAGCTGCCTGCACGCAACCCAGCTGAGTGCCTTGGACTTGGGTAGTTGGGTGTGTGAAGGGGCATTCTGGGGATTTTTTTTTTTTTAGTTTGAAGCACATAATGATTATTCATGGGAGTTGGTACATGTCCATAACACTTCTTAAATATTCTGGATATTTTTTTTTTTTTTTTGGTCCCAGGGATCAAACTCACAATGTTGAGCTTGTGAGGCAGGCGGAGTGCCACTGAGCTAAATCCCCAGCCCAGTTCTGGATATTTTTTAAAGATGGGACAGCTAGGACCTAACAGGTGTGGGCCTGAGAAAAGGGTTAACGGTGCCAGGGTCTGGGGCCAACCAGCTGCAAGAATGAAGTTGCTTTAGCTTGCAATAGGGAAAGCAGAGAAGCTCAGCTGGGACATGTTCAGATCAAGCTGCTGATTAGACTTTGTAGTAGAGACTTCCAGTAGACTGTTAGGCTCCTGGAGTTTAGGAGAGGTTTGCGCTAAATTGAGAAGTCATCAGTAGCAAACATATAATCTTCTTGTTTGTTTTGAGACAGGGTATCACCATGTAGTGCAGGCTGGCCTCGAACTCCTGGTGATCCTCTTGCCTAAACCTGAGTGCAGAGGTCACAGGTGTGCGCCACTATGCCCAGCTCAAACATAAAATCTTAAAGCCAAGAAGCTACAGGAATTCACCAAGGTTTAGATAGAAATTAGGAGGGTCCAGGACCGGCACTGGGCAGGAATGGGGTAAGGTCCAGCGCACACAGGAGTGGGCAGAGAGAGGAAGCAGAGGTGGGTGGTGATGCAGAAGTCGGCACTGGTGGAAGAAAGGAAGTACCATGTGAAGTGCTACTGTCTACCAAGTTTGGGATGCTCAAGTCTCCTAGAGGTAGTTTCGAAGTTCTTTCTGCCCTGAACAAAGAACTGGTCAAGGCCAGTGCAAATGGGAATAAAGTTTTACATTTATTAAAGATAGGAAAAGAGCCAGGGATTTAGCTTAGTGGTTCCAGCACCTGCCTTGCAAGCACAAGGTCCCAAGTTCGATCCCCAGTACCAATCCCCCCGGCCCCCCCCCAAAAAAAGATAGGAAAAATGAAGTACGCACTACAGGAGAAAGCAGGCTACAGTGAGAGAACACAGCAGCCAAAGTTCCACGTCCACTATGCTTTTTGTATCTCCCAGACCTCGGGCTGACCTTAGGTCTAGGCTGTCCTACCCAAAAGTCCTCAGAGTTCTCGAGAGAAGGCCACATGCAGGGCTTTGGGAACTTACATGCGTGTATCCTGGGGTTTTATAATTAACAGGTCATGCCCACTTCCCTAGTGAGCTTTGACACACTCATCTGCCTCACTACTGATGAGAATCAATTACTGGAATTCACAAATAGAGGTAACTGGTAATCCTAATTATAGTTTTGGTGACAAGACTAGAGTGAATTCCATTGGGGCTTTCATCAGATGTTCAGACTGAGACAGTGACATACCAGGGACACAGTATCAGCCAAATATTTAACCTGAGGAAAGCAGATGAATCCAAAGTGTAAGACAGTCTACAAAACAATTGGTCAGAGCTCCAGCTCAGAAACAAAACACACTTCTAGAACTTTTTTTTTTTTGGTACTAGGGATTAAACCCAGGGGCTTCACACTGGACTACATTCCCGGGCCTTTTTATCTTTTTCTTTTAAATTTTGAGTTGCCCAAGCAGAACTGAAACTTTCATCACACCCTGCCAGGTGTGATGGGGCGTGCCTGTAATCTCAGTGTTCAGGAGGCTGAGGCAGGAGGATTGCTGAGAGTTTGAGGCCAGCCTGAACTACATGGTGAGACCTTGTCTCAAAAACAACAAATTTGCAGTCCTTGTGCCTCAACCTCCCTGAATGCTGGAATTCAATGCATGTGTCCCATCTGACCCACAAGATCTGTTCCACATTAAAGGTAATGTAAGAAACATGGTAACTGCATTAATCTTTCATTGGTTCCTGGGTTGGCATGGTACCAGCTCCCACCTACCTTGCACAGGCTGGCTCCAAACTCCTGGGTTCAACTGATGCTCCTACCTCAGCCTCTGAAGTAGCTGGGATTACAGACAGGTCATTGCTCTGCCCGGATTCTTCCCCTTCCCACCCCCATGCCAGGGATAGAACTCAGGACCTTGTGCTTTTGGGGCAGGAGCAGTGGCACTGAGCTAAATCTCTGGCCCTAGGATTTTTGTTTAACTAGGGATTGAATGGGATTGAACCCAGAGCCTTTGCACTGAGCTACATCCCCATACCTTTTTGGGTTTTTTGTTGTCATAGGTTTTTTTGTTTGTTTTTGTTTTTTTTGGACAGTGTCTCATTATGTAGTTTAAGCTGTTCTCTTTTTTTCTTTCTTTTTTCTACAAGCAAAACATTTATTGGTACATTTTAGATACACATAATGAGAATCCATACCTGTCCATGATGGGTCTTGGTTCTTTTTTAACCATTCCCTCCCTCCCTTCAACTCCTCTTCCCCTCCTTCTTTACAGAAGCTTTGTTTCCATTTTTTCCTTCTATTCTTTTTTTTGTCCCTTCCTTCCTTTCCCTCCCCACCCCTTGTTCCCCTTGTCATTTGGACATTTTCTCCCCATTTCCCAATTTCTATTATACATTTTTGGTCCTTATTTCCACTTTCAGTTTCTCACACCAGAGAAACAATGCAGTGTCTGAACACATGTGTCCAATTTATTTCACTTAGTATGAGTATGGTCTCAAGGTGCATCCATTTAACTAGAAATGTCTCAAGCTTATCCTTTATGGCAGAGTAGTACTCTGCCAAGTCGAGGGGCACTTGGGCAGTTTCCAAGAGGTAGCTATTACAAACTGTCCTGCCATAAACATAGGTCTGCATATTATCACTGTGGTGTGATGCTTTTAATTCTTTAGGGAAGATACCAAGAAAGGAAATAGCTGGGTCAAATGGAACCTCTGGTTTTAGTTTTTTGAGCAATCTCCCACTGGTCTGCACAGTGGTCACACCAGTCTGCACTCCCACCAGCAGTGGAGCAGGGTTCCTTTCCCCACATCCCGGCCAGCATTTGCTATTGGTTGATTTCTTGATAACAGTTATTCTTTCTGGAGTAAAGTGGGATCTCAGCCTTGT
Organism: Heterocephalus glaber; assembly: GCF_053883595.1. NCBI lineage: Eukaryota > Metazoa > Chordata > Mammalia > Rodentia > Bathyergidae > Heterocephalus > Heterocephalus glaber. The sequence continues at coordinate 46,783,095 of NW_028258372.1, read as the reverse complement.
TTTAATTTGCATCTCTTGAATGACCAGTGATGTTGAACATTTTTCATATATTTATTTGCTGTTTCTACTTCTTCATCTGAGAATTGTCCATTCATTTCAGATGCCCAGTTTTGGATTGGGTCTTTACATTGGGGGGTATCTATACTCTTAAGTGAAAAAAATTGGACACACATATTTAAATACTGCATTGTTTCTCTGGTGTGAGAAACCAAAAGTGGAAATAACGACTAAAATGTATAATAGAAATTGGGAAATGGGAAGAAAACATTCAAATGAGAAGGGGAACAAGGGAGGGAGCTGGAGGAAGGGCAAGAAAGGACAAAAAAAGGAAATAGAAGGAAAACATAGAGACAAAGCTTTGTATATAAGAAGGGGAAGAGGGGTCGAAGGGAGGGAAGGGAAAAAAGAAGAATCGAGACACATGTGCAGATACCTGACCCTCACAATTTAAAGGGGGAGAGGTTGACTTTGGCTCAGTTTCAGTGGGTTTCACCCATGGTCAGCGGGCTCTAAGGCACAGTATGGGGAAAGGACGTTGCAAAGAGGAAAGCTGCTCACAGCATGGAGGCCAGTAGGCACAGAGAAGGGAGGAGCTGGGGACAAGAACACACCCTGCCAGGTCACGGCCCCAGTGACCCGCATCCTAACACCCATTCAGCTACTACCGCAATCAGTGACTGAATTCATGATGGGTACAGCACCCTTACGGTCCAGTTACCTTCCAAACACATGAGACATCTGAAATCTGGAAGCTCACTCTAGAGTTGTGGCTCATGTCTGCACTGGAAGGCTGAAGAAACTAGAGACAAATGTTCAAAGGCAGTGCCAGAGACTGGAGCTCTTATGAAATAGAGGCACTTCCTTCTTTCCCTTTCACTCTCTCGGGGTTATAAGCCTAATTATTGGTGCTACCTCCATTTGGGGTGGGGCTTCCCCCTCAGTTTGCCAGCCTCATCAGTTGTCCTCAGACACTCCAGAACTGTGCTTTGCACATGTGCTAGGGGCTTCTTGGTCCATCCAAGTTAACACAATTAACAGTCACAATCCACTCCTGTCAACCCAACAACGAAACACCTCTTAAACCATACTTAATCTCCAAATAAAGAGCAAGTTCATAATTACTATACCACTATCCTGTATACAAACAAATGCACTAATTTCTTCCTCAGAGAAATCAGTTTTTTCTGAGTGATGCTTACTCTTTTCCTGACATTCTATAACTTCAGTATTTTTGGGGGGGGTTGGTTTTTGGTGGGGGGGTACTGGGGATCAAACTCAGGACCTTCTGCTTTCAAGGCAGGCAGAGGAACCACTGAGCTAAATCCCCAGCCCTATAACTTCAATATTATAATGTAGATTTAACAATACTTAGGTACCAATATTAAGTCAATATTAAGTTATGTTGCAATGAAAGAAAAGAAAGTGTATATACACAAGTATATTAACAAAATAGGAAATAAATACTTATAACAATTACAATCCTTATTTCTGGAACTGGTTACTGCTTTTGTTATGTACTTTTATCACTGCTGAGACAGGAGGACAGGTTTATTTGGCTCCCAGTTTGTAGAGATTTAAGTCCATATTTGGCTGGCTCCACGGCAGGGTGGCAGGCAGAGGAGAAATAGTTCATGGTGTGGCAGGGCAGGCAGAAGGCAGCAAAACAGCGAAGTAGAGAAGCAGCAGAAGCAACTTTTCTCTCCCTTTTAAACCTTCCAGGCTACCTGCCCTTTGGGTGGTCCCACCCACACCGAGGGTGGGCTTTCCCATTATCCACACCCAGAACTATGCCAAACCAATCAGCAGACTAATTTAATGATCACACACCCTTACTCCCAGTATCACATATTTAATTCCAGCATCACACACCCTAGATCCAGCCACCTCTGAAAAGCCCCAACTATGACCACGTGAGACTTTGGGTGGGAGGACATCTAGACACAGCCATAACACCAGTCATAGCTGGTATTTATAACTCTCCTACCCATTCTGTATTCTCTTGGCCTTCAGCAAGCACCTAAGCAGGTCTTGGCTCTTTCCTGGGTGGGGTGATCCATACCTTCATTCCTGAAGGTTCTGGGCCATTTGTCATCCTGCCTGGATTGGGTTGTTGTAGTTCCCCATTGACCTTAACAGGACATGGTAATAACGGGAGGCACCTTACAGGATTTCTTGCATCCCAAATATATTCTTCCTAACCTCCATTGTGCAGGAATAGTCCAATTTCCCCTTGGTAGTCTGGATTGGCCACCCTGGCCTACATTGTGACTCCTTTGTGGTTCACTACATTGTGGTTCACTCAGCCAGGTGGAGCCCAAAATACCCCGGCGGGGGGGGGGGGGTCGGAGTCTTAGCTTTCAGTTCAATGGTATCCTTATGGCTCCTGAGAGAAGCCTTCTTCCTCTGGAACTAAGATTCCCAGGGCAGCAGAGGATAAGGTGTAGAAACAAGAAGCAAACATTTTTCTAGTGGTTCACTAGGGGTAATGGTGAGTGGTACTATTCCCACTTCCACTTGATTCTTGAACCCATGAATCCTGGCTACGGAAGAAACTATAGTGTATTGGATGCTGATTCAAAGCAAGACCAGCCACCTACTGCCTAGCTATTGCCAGCCACCTAGCTATTGCCGCCTAGCTGGCTATAATGGATCTTCAAAAGGCCATTCCAGGTTCCATTAATCCAGCTTCTTCTGGATGGTGGAGAACATGGTATGACCATGAGCAAGAGCCCACTGCTGTGCTTCTCTGGCCATGAAGTGTGCTCCAAAAGCAATGCTGTGTGCAACAGCATGATGACAGATGAGGCGTTCTGCAAGTCCATGGATGGTAGTTTTGGCAGAAGTGTTACATACAGGGAAAAAAAATCTATACCCAGAATAAGTGTCTATTCCAGAAAGGACAAAGTGCTGCTTTTCCATGATAGAAGTGGTCCAATAAAATCCACCCTCCAACAGGGCACACTCCAGGGAATGGTGTCACATCAAGGACTCAGTGTTGGTCTCTGCTGCTGGCAGACTGGGTATTCAGCAGTGGCTGTGGCCAGGTCAGCCTTGGTGAGGGAGAGTCCTGTTGCTGAGCCCACACAAAGCCTCCATCCCTGCCACTATGGCCACTTTGTTCATAAGTCCATCAAGCAATGACAGTGATGGCTGAGGAAAGAGATTGACTGCTATCCACAGAGCAGGTTGTCCTATCCACTTCATTATTAAAGCTTTCTTCTGCTGAGGTAACCTTTTGGTGAGCATTTACACAGGACACAAATATGTTCACATCCTTTGCCCATATGGAGAAGTCTATCCACAGGCCTCTTCCCCAAATGTCTTTGTCATTAATTTTCCAGTCAGGTTCCTTTCAAGTCCCTCACCATCCAGCCAGACCATTGGCTACTGCCCAGGAATGGGTATATAGTTGCACATCTGGTCATTTTTTTCTTCCAAGCAAAATGTACAAACAGGTGCACTTCCTAATTCAGCCCACTATGAAGATTTCCCTTCAGGAATGTCCTGGAAAAAGACTGCAGCTGTCCACTTTCAGGTGGTGCCTGCATAACATGCAGAACCATCTGTAAACTGGGCTTTAGTCTTCCTCTATCAACTGATCATAAGGGCACACCTGTGGAGCCTCACATGTGTGCTGGGGGACAGATGGCAGTATAGCAGCAGTACAGTGGGCATATATGCCACTTCTTCATGTAACTTACTTGTACCTTCAGGACCTGGTTGGGCCTGATCACATGTACACTACTTCCAGGCCATGCCCCTAGGACACACCTCCAAGCAGGCCCCACCTCCTGACCACATCTGGCTAAAGAACTCATTAATGGATGAATCCACTGATGAATACAGCACCCCATGATCCAGTCACTTTCTTTTGTGCCTTATATCTAGATGTCCTCCCAAAGCCTCATGCACTCATAGGTGGGGGGTTTCAGAGGTGGCTGGATGTAGGGTGTGTGACACTGGGGTTAAAGAGGTGTGGTACTAAATTAGTGCACTGATTGGAATTAACATAGTTCTGAGTGTGGCTGCAAGGATGTACTGAAGACAGAATCCCCACGTGGGTGTGGATGGCACCACCCAAAAGGTTGGTAGCCTGTTGGGATAAAGGGAAAGGCAGGCTTGCAGCTGCGGCTCCCTCTGCCTACCCTGCCATGGACTGTTTCTTCTCTGTGATGTCCCCACCTTGGAGCCAGTCAACTATGGGCCGAAACCTCCACAAATTGTAAGCCAAACAAACCTCTCCTCCTTTAACTGACTGTTGGGTATTTTGTCTCAGCAATGAGAAAAGTAACTACAACACTTTCCACACACATGAGACTTTGGGGGGACATTTTAGATTTAAACCATAAATAGCAGATGTTTACGTTGCATATTTTCTATATACATCGACTGTGTGTATACATAGGAAATGTTTGGAAAGATACACCACACTGGTAACCATGGTAACCGTGGCCCAGTTCTCAAGGGGTTCTTACATGTCCTATTCAGCTTCTCTCTCCAGCCAAACACGTTTCAGGACTTCAGAGGGAGTTGTAAGGGCAGATTCTACACCAGGACAGCATTGCACGGGCTCTCTGCCCCACCAAGCTCCTGCCTGAAAGGTGTCTGTTGTCTGTTTGATTGTGACCTAGGGTTTCACTGAGTTGCCCAGGTTGGTCTCAAATCCCGGGCTCAGCTGATCCTCCTGCCTCAGCCCTCAAGTTCTTGAGACTCCAGTGCACACCACTCTCCCTAGCTGTCCAGAAGTTTTAACAGGACCATTTCATAACCTGACACATTTCCCCCCATGTCCCAGAAAGGAACCTTGACAGTGGATGCCAGAGAAAGCAGATTGAATGTTCTCAAAAAGCTGGGCCTGGTGCCATAGGCCTGCAATCTCAGCACTTGGGAGGCTGAGGCAGGAGGATCAAGAGTTCAAGGCCAGGCCATCCTGGACCATAGAGTGAGACTCTGTCTCAAAATAAGTAAATAAAAAGGCTCTCAGCAATACAGAGAAATAGTTCTCTGAGAAAGCAGCACCTGGGGCTGGGGATTCAGCTCAGTGGTTCCACTGCCTGCCTCACAATTGCAAGGACCCGAGTTTGATCCCCAGTACCAAAAAAAAGAAAGCAGCACCTAAGCACCCAAGGAGAGAGGCCTGTCTCCCACTCCAGGGACTTCATTGAGGCTCCACCTGGGTCTCCCCAGAGCCTCCCTCCCTTCTCCTCTGCTAGGTTGGAAGTCAGGGTACAGGGGGCTTCTAGTGCCCCCTCTTGGGAATAAAAAAATAATGCCATAGTCTAAAAGGTTTCCAGGGACCCTGGAACTTAATACTGAAAACAGCGGACAGTTAAAGGGGGATCTGCTTCATGCTGAGGGAGAGCAGATGTGTTTGAGCACCTCCCCACTTGTGCCACCACTGCACTGCTTCGCCCCCAGAGAGTCACCCCGAAAAGGAAGCACTGCTTTCCCTCTTCCACATTCGGAAACCAAAGCGCCAAGCAGGGAGGTGATGGCCTCGCCTCAGAGCAGCCGGGAGCACACAGGTCTTGACTTCAGTTGGGGTAGGAGACTAGACAGATGCTTGAAATGTGTCTGGAATACTTGTTGGGTTTTGTGGATGCAGACAAGTGTCGGGCCTAGCAAGGCCTAGCAAGCAGAGCCCTCCACCCCGGATTCTAGGGCCGACTCTCAGTCTGCAAGCTGAGTCGCTGTGGGCCAACTCCTCTTCTCACTGCCAGGACCAAAGCCCTGCTTCCCAGAGGCTCCTCCCGGGCTCCTGGAAAGGGACTCCGGCCTCGACTCGCTTCCTGTCCTCGGAGCAGTACTCCTGAGTCTGCAACCCAGTGGCAGCAGTGTTGTGCTGTGGTTTGTTCTGGTAACAGCGGCCAAATCCAGTTCACAGTTTCCCTTTCCTCCTCCTCATGCACTTCCTTCCGCCCCAGCGGTGATGCAGAGTGAAGTGTCCCGGCGGCCCCTCTGCAGGAGACTGGGCTGCAGACCCCAGGTTCCCTCTTCCAGGCTCAGGGCCCCAGGACTGGCTGAGCAGCGCTCCCTTGGTGCAGGTCGGTTTGGCTTCAGGACCTCTCCTCCCGGTGCTGTGCCTTCAGGCTTCTAATTCTCCTAGTCCCAGGGGTGAGAGATGCTTCCCACACTGCTCCCTTTGTGATACCTTCAAGCCCGTTTTTACTCAGTTCTACTTAGCTGTTCCTTTTGTTAAATTTTTCCTATTACAAGAATGAGTGCAGTTTCTGTCTCCTGGCTGAACCTTGACCAATACAGAAACTGGGGCCACCAGGCAGGAATTACATGAGATTCAGTCAGCAAAGTTATTCCTATCTCTTTTTCCAGTACTAGGGGTTGAACCCAGGGATGGTGAGATGCATTTCCAGCACTTTTTACAGTTCTGAAACTCATTTGCCCCAGTGGGGGTGGACTTTATCATCTTCCTGCTTTAACCTCCCAGGTGGCTGGTAATCCCCAGGCTCACATACTATGGGGGCTAAGGACAAAACAGTGCCATATAATAGTCTTGATTCAAAGTCTGGCCTCTGCTGTAAGAGACCCATTCTGCAAATGCTGACTCTGAACAGGTACCATCAGTGGCCGCCTCAACTTTCCGTCAGGTGAGGTGCTTCTGGGCAACACGGTGTGTGATGAAAGCAGCTAATTCCATGGGCGCCAGGCCATGACCACTCTTCTGATGTGCAGCATCCCTTGATCAGAGCCTGTGTTGTGTGGAATAAAGACGTGAGTAAGACGTTCCGTAGGTCCATGCATGGTGCTGCTAACAGGGAGGCAACTCCATGCCCAAAGTATGTGCCTGATCCAGAAAGGACTCTGTAATCAACTTGCCCCTGGGCTGGCTGGATTCCCCATGGGGCAACAGTGGGCGCTCAACACTGGTGTCTGCAGTTGGGAGAGCAGGCGGGTAGCAGATGCGAGGAGACCGCCATGCGGGAACATCGGGGCTGTGAAGCGGATGCGTAGCTCTGTCCTTGCCTCCGTGGCCACCCTGATTCGTAGGCTGGTGGAGCAGGCCCTGGGGCGGTGGGGAAGGAGACAACTGGCCTCCATGGGTGAGGCTTTATTTGCCCAGTAGTCAAGAACCTCCTGGACAGTGATGCCCTCTGGGTAGTGCTGTGCCTTGGGTACCTAAGTGCTCCCAAGGCGCTGTGTGTTGAAGGCTTGGCCCCCAGCCCTCAACACTCTGGAGAAGTAGCAGAACCTTCAGGAGGTGGGATCTAGCGAGAGGGCTCAGCTCGCCAGGTGTACCCTTGACAGGGACCATGGGGCGTGCGTCTCCTGTTTCTCCCTCCTGTCCCCAGCTATGAGGTGAGGGCTTCCTTGGCCACCCACTCCCACCATGATGTGCTGCCTTGCAAAAGCCCCAGCAGCAACAGGGAACCAAACCTCTAAATTTGTGGACCAGAATAATTGTCCTCTCTTTTCAAACTCATTATCAGAGGTATTTTGTTTCAGTAGCAAACCTAACACAGTGAGTGTTCATATTGAATCAAACATCTTTCCCTTCAGAAAGACACTTGCCTATGAGTCCATACAGCTCCCTGCTCCTGGCCATCTCTAGTTCAGACGAAACGGACAAACAAATGTGCCTCTCAGCATTTGGCCCACCAGGGAGATTTCTTCTACCACTGTCCAGAGCCACTCTGGAGTGGAGCTCTAGGGCTACAGCTGTCCACTTTCTGTTGATGCCAGCATACTGTGCAGAACCATCTGTAAGCCAGGCATGAATGTTTTCCTCCTCACGCAATGTTGTGTGAGATCCTAGGACAAAAGGAAGAGAGGCAATGAAGTGAGAGCTGTGGAGGGAGTCTGAACTGCCTGTTCACACAGCTCACATGCCATTTCCTTGGCTGGATGTCGTGGCACACGCCTGGAATCCCAGCACTTGGGAGGCTGAGGCAAGAGGATTGCTGTGAGTTCAAGGCCAACCCAGGCTACACAGCGAGACCCTGTCTCAAAAACCAAACAAATGAAAAATCGATGCCATTTTCCCATGGTACCAAACTGCTGCCATACATCCCCCATCCCATGGCTCAGTGAGGAAGAGGACGTGCACCACATCCACGGCCACTTGAAGCTCATGACTGGGAGACCCATGGTATTGGCAGGACAGTCATCTGCACCATGAGGTAGCTGGTGGCCCAAGCCGATTCTCCTACTGGCACTCACCAGGGCTTCATCCATTACCAGCATTTGCCAAAGCCACTATGAAGAGCAGGACCTGCTGGATCTAAGGGCCAAGTGGAAAAGCAGTTTGAACTGCAGCCTGCACTTGCTGCCAAGAAATCACTTGCTGTGATCTTTACCCAAAATCACTTACTTAAGGGCCAGGGATTTAGCTCAGTGGTTCTGCTGCCTGCCTCGCAAGCACAAGGATCCCGGATCCCTGTACCAAACAAACAAACAAACAAACAAAAAAAACCAAAAACATCACTTACTTAATACGTTTGTTTAAATTCACTTCCTATGTTTTTCCTAAATAAATTCACTCTCATCTTAGGCAGTGGTATCTGCTTAACCTGATTATATTTTTCATATATTTAAGTAAAATAAATAGTTAAGATTTAAAATAAAGCTCTCATATAGGGGCTGAATGTGTAGCTTGGTGGTAGGGCAGGTGTTGCATTTGTGAGGGCTTGGGTTCCATCCCCCTAGCCCTCTCGTCTAAAAAGAGCAAATTTCATCCAAATGCTACTTCAGTTATCCTAAAGACTTCTAGGAGCACCTAGCCCACCCTTTCTGAAACACTTCACAGGGAGGGAAAACAACACCAATCCAAAACTGGTGCTGACACTGTCATTTACATTTAGATTGTATCATTTACATTTTTTTTCTTGGAATCAATGTTCAGGAACCTGGTCATCCAGGTCAGAGGAAAATTACCTTTAGCTGTTCCTAGGGTATTTCAGCAGCTCCAACACCTCAGAATCTGCTTGCCTCCTCTCAAGCCTGGGTGGAGTGTGCCTGTCTTGAACAGGACACTGCAGGAGAGATGCTGCACCACAGCGAGGGCGAAGCTGCCATCTGTGGACAGTGCAGCTACAGTTTACACCCTGAATGTCCCCGAGGCTTCAGGACAACGGTCACAGGAATAGGCACACGTGAAAGGCTTGGCCCTCAGCCTGCCTGTGGGACAGTGGTGGGGCCCTTCCAGAGCTGGGCCCTCGAAAAAGACTTAAGGCCACTGGGGACCTGCCCTGGAAGCAGGGTGTGGGATGCAGGCCTCTTCCACTCTCTCTTGCTTCCTGGCCACTGTGAGATGAGCAACTTCCTCTCCCACCATGATGTACTGCTTCCCTCAGGACCAAAAGCGAAGGGGCCAAGTGAGCATGGATGGAAAACTCCAAGCTATGAGCCAAAATTAACCTTCCTCTGTTTTATTTCTTTTGGTACCGGGAATCAAACTTGGGACCTTGAGCCTTCGAGGCAGGGCACTACTGAGCTAAATCTCCAGCCCCTTCCTCTTTTTAAGCTGATGATCTCCAGTGTTTTATTATGGTAACAGAAACTGACAACACAAATGGAAGCCACGGAGAAACTGAGACGCACCTGTGGGAGGGAGAAGGGAGCAACCACAGTGGGCTCTACGGGGCCCGCAAGGAAGGGTCTGCTGCATCCACTAGTGTGGAATAAATTATCTCCTTCTTTTTTTAACCACTTCATTCTTGGTGGCATTTATTTATTTACTCACTTAGAGACAGAATCTCACTATGTAGCCCATACTGGCCACAAACTCATGATTCTCTCGCCTTGGTCGTTTTCCTTTTTAAGTCCAAGATACCTTCTTCTGCCCAGGAATGCTGAACAGGCAGTGAAGAGAGTCTGTTCTGCTCCAGTAAACCTGAGGCTTCCACTGGGAAAACAGGCTACAGTTGACTCTTCAGCTGGGGCCAGGGCTCTCTGAGCATCTGCCACTCACAAACCTGGTGCCTGGGCTGAGACTGCTGAACGCCAAAAGATCCAGCAGCCAGCAGGGAGCTGCCCAGGTCCTCTCTGGCAGGCCGGCTTCTCCACACATAGGAGTCTCGGCTGTCAGGCCTGCACGCAGGCTCTACATTCCACCTAACAAGGTAGTTGCCAAGGGTTAGAAGGTGGGAGGCAATTCAAATACAAAGGAATTTGGGGGATGATGGAGCTATTCTGTATCCTGACTGATGATGGCTACATGAATCTATACACACACTTGAAGACACTCAGGCCAAGCATGATGCACACACCTGTAATCTCAGCACAGGTTGAGGCAGGAGGATTGCAAGTTCAAGGCCACCCTGGATTATATAGCAAGACCAAAAAAGTAAGTAAATAAATAAACAGTTTAAAAAAAAAAAACTCTCAGATGTGAGTGTACATAGCCCCTACAAAAAAAGGTCAGTTTTTACTCTATGTAAACTAAAAAGTAAAGTAAAATTATGCCTTTCAACAAATGGTCCTAGAATGACTGAACATCCAAAAATAAAATTAATCTAGACATCAATCTTACATCTTTCACAAAAATTCACAATGGATTATAGACCTAAATGCAACATAACCATGCAAAATAACAAAATGCCAACAAAACTATAAAACTTCCAGAAGGTGATGCAGGAAATCTCAGTGTCCAGCATCAGCCAGACATCACTTTCTGTTGTGGCTGGGTCTAGATGTCCTCTCCAAGACTCATGTGGTCATAGGTGGGGTTTTCAGAGCTGGTTGGGTTATAGTGTGTGATGCTGGGATCAAGGGTGTGTCATTGCTAAATTAGTCCACCAATTGGCTGGCATAGTTCTGGGTTTGGATAATGGGAAGGCCCACCCTGGGTGTGAGTGCCACCCACCCTAAGGGTGTGTAGCATGGGTAGAATATAAGGGACTGAAAGAAGGCTGCTGTGGTTGCTTGTGGCTTGCTACTTTGCTGCCTTTTGCCCACCATTAACTGTTACTCCTCCATGACACTAGCTTTGAGGAAACTAAAACAAAAAAGAGAAATGTATTAGCTGCTAGCTGTGCCTCAAAATATCTTCTCCCTCTTTTCTTCTTTTTCTTCCTTTTTTTAGGTTGAAGGACACTGGAGATTAAACCCAGGGCCTTCACATAGAGCTACAACCTTTATTTTTATTTTGAGACAGTCTCACTAAGTGCCCAAGTTGCCCAGGCTGGGCTTGAACTCACCATCCTCCTGCTTCAGCCTCCTGGAGTGCATAAACCAGCATGTCCAGCTTCCCCTTTTATAGTAACCCGTGTTAGTCACACACATGCTGTCCACCTCGCTGCTGGTATATGAGAGAAAGTGAACTTCTATTGTGTGTGAATAACTGCATGTTAAGGTCTGTTAGAGCAGATTAATCTCTCTTCAAATAATGTAGGATGTTAGTGTCTCAAGCCACGGCTTAACCTTCCCTGAGCAAAAGGTACAAAATTCTTTAACACGGGAAAAGGAAAATGCTCAGCAAATTATGCTGCTTGGAGGTCTTCCCTAATGAGTACCACATAACTGTCCTGGCAGGGGCTGTGGGGATCCAGATGGGGGGAAACTGCCTTTAGGTGGAACTGTTAGGGAAGACCCCTACAGAGACAGAAACATTGAATGGACAGTAGGATTTGGGTAAACAGAAGGAGGAAGGCAATTCAGACAAAGGGAAACTGGGCAAAAGGGTGGATGCAGAATATGCCAGCTCTTTTGAGGGAATGGGAAAGAAATACAACACAGTGTGAAGCCAGAACTATATATGAGCCAACACTTTGGGTCTTAAACTCAACATTGCAAATGCGAAGATTTAGTCTTCTAAAAGCTTTTCCATATTTCTATTAAAGTTCTGTCTGCAAACAAATCTTTACTTGATGAGAGGTTTAAACATAATTACACCTAGCATATCACATGCATATTTCATTGCTTTATTAAATCCTTCAAACAGCATAGTTTTCAGGAGTATAATTAATTTCTTTAGACTGCTACCTCACAGCAGAAAGAACAGAGTATCAGCTTCCAGTGTTCTTCCTAAATGCCCCTCAGTCTTTAGTGTCCACAGTGACAGGGAGCAATGCCGTGTGACAGCGGCGTGAGTGTGCAGTGTTGAGTTGCACTCACTCTTACCCCTTTCGGGAACAGAGTTTCTGGCCACAGGATGGGCTTATAACTGGGAGTGAGGCACTGTGACACGCCATTCCTCAGACCACAGAGACTGGACAAAGATAGGTGTTCAACCCAACAAGGACAATCAGAACTCTTCCTAGGATTAATATAAAAGAGGTTCCACAGGGTACTTTTTTTTTTTTGTACCGGGGATCGAACTCGGGTCCTTGCGCTTGTGCAGCAGGCGGCAGAACCACTGAGCTGAATCACCGGCCCTCGCTTGGTTCTTCTATTTCCCGGAGTGTTAACTGGGGTTTCCGGATGGAGAAAGACAGCCTGGGTGGTGAAGATGGACAGAGACCTAACAGTATTGTGTTTCACTCTCAGGATCCTTGCAGTTCCACCTCCAGTCCAGTGACCTGTTCCAAGACCTTACCATGTTAGCTTTCTATCATTCAGACAAAATACCTGGTAACCAATTTGAAAGGAAGAAGGTTCATTAATCTCATGGCGTGGAAGTTTCTTTGGTAGTTCACTCGATCACTTTTGGGCCCATGGCAGCAGGAGAGTGTGGCAGAGGTCACTTCATGGTGGCCAGAAAGCAGGGTAGAAGTGGCCAGAGTCCCCCTGTCCCTTTCAGGGGCAGGGACCTAGCTTGCTCCACTAAGCCTCACCTCCTAGAGGTTCTACCACTCCCAGCAGCTCCACCAGCTGGGGCCCACTCTTCAGCACGTGTGTCCTCCGGGACCCATAAGATCCAAACCGTGACGCCCACCCAGTGACTGTGCTCGAGGTCTTTTCTTCAAGTCGGATACCCGTTAGCGCCAACCAAGAATCCTGATGTCACAAGGCCGAACTAGAAGGGAGGCTGCTTGTACCATAACTGTCTTAATTACTCTCCTCTCCAGGGGAACACCTGACGCCCACAGTTTAAAGGAGGAGAGGTTTATTTTGGCTCACAGGTTGTATACAGCCAACTTCTGGGAAGACAGCAGAGTGGTGAGCAGCAGAGAAAGAGCCTCTCTGAGACTTGGCGTCCTGACACTGGACTATGGTGGCATGAGGAGGAGAAGGAGGAGGAAGGATCTGAAGCGAGAACTGAAGTCCGAGGGGAGAGTGAAGAGAGAGACTTTAATGAAGGGGAGGGAAACAGCAAGCAGTGCTCTCCCTCAGAACCCGCACTCACGGTGTGGGAATGCCGGGTCGAACCTGCAGATGCTCAGTGACTACTGGCAACGCCAGAGGCCTCCATGGAGAAACGCACCGGTGGAACAGAGCAGTAGACACCCCAGACTGCAGTGGCCGGCTGTGTTTGACGCTATTGTTATTGCTGATTGTACTCCGTTAGCCAAGGTGACATAATTGTGCTAATCAGTTGTTCTTCCTGGTATACCAAGACTGAGATTGCCTAAGCATCTTTAAAACAAACAAACAAACTATAGGCCAGTGCCAAAGAGCTGGTGGCTGGGCCAAGGAGGCAGCAACCTCATCCCCAGTAAACTGAAGAGGTGGGATCCTGCGACAGACTCAAACCCCAGAAGCAGCTACACCTGGAAGACACCTCTGAGAAGTAGTCATTTCCTAAGGGTTCTGAATACTGGCAATAAAGCTACTCACCATAGCAATTTACAAGCATCAACCAGGAATTGAAATTTAAAAAAAAGAAAGGAAGAAAATGAGAAGACACTTACAATGCAACCCCCTGCCAGATTTTCAGCTCACCAAAGGTCGTGTACAGCCCACGGTCGGCCAGCTCCAAGGCAGAACATCACGGCAAAGCAGCATGACTGCTCACAACAAGGTGGCCAGAAAGAGGGAGACAAGGGGAACCCAGGGAGGGACAGCCACCTTCCAGGTTGTGCCCAGTGACCCCTCTCTGCCAACAAGGCCCCACCTCCTGACGTCATGTTTAGCCATAGCACCGCACAATTCAGTCCCCTTCCAAAAGCCCCACCTATGAGCACAGGAGGCTTTTGGGGGACACCTAGATCTAAACCACAACAGTAATTACACCTTAATACCACATCTCATCACCATTATTTCACAATTTTCCTTGCAGAGCATGTATCGGTACATTTTAGATACACATACTAACATTCACCAGAGGAAATCTGCACTTATACACGACACAGCTTTCGTCTTTCTCCCATTTCCCTCCTGCAACTCTTCTCCATTTAAAAAAGCTTCGTTTCCATTTTATCCTTCCATTCTTTTCTTTTCTTGTCCCTTCTTTCCTTTCCCTTCCCTCCTCCCGTGTTCTCCTTCTCATCTGAACATTTTCTTCCTATTTCCCAATATCTGTTATACATTTTAGTCCTTATGTCTACTTTCGGTTTCTCACACCAGAGAAACAATGTGGAATGAACCATTTTTTATACTACAAAGAAAGGGGGAAATGCTGCCAAATAAGACTTGGTGTCAGCCATTGGTTCTAAGAGGCATTCTGGTTTCAGACATGAAAATGTGGGGCAAGACGTGTGCTCCTTAGGCCTGATGATGCTTGGTACTGTGTGCGCTTGGATAAGTTATTTGACATCTATGACCCTCAGTGACCTCATCTATGAAGCGATAGGGAAATATCCACCTTACAGGAGAGTTGTGAGGATTAGAAAGAATTAATTTAGGCCAGGAATGGTAACACACATCTGTAATCCCAGCACTCCAGGAGACTGAGACAGAAGGATCACAAGTTCAAGTCCAGCCTGGGCAACTTATCTATGTCCCGTCTCAAGATAAAATAATTAAAAATGGTTGGGTACTCGTGTGAAATAAAGAAACGTTTTCTGGATTTTGGTGCCTGGAATGTTTTGTCACTTAACTGTCATCATCTTTGTTGCTACTTCTGTCTCATAAGTGTTCAATCAACACTTGATTTAATGGAAACTTTGACAAGTTTCATGGAATAAAATCACCAGGAGCTGGGCCAGGGATTTAGCTCAGTGGTGCCACCACCTGCCTCGGCAAGCGCAAGGTCCTGAGTTGGATCCAAAAAAAAAAAGTCACCAAGACCTGCGTGGACAATGCACCAGGCTACGAGGACAAGAAGGACAGCTCTGTTGCTGGACACGGAGGCTGGGGCCAATCGCTCTACAGGAAATGGAGGCTCGAGAAATCCAGGCAAGAATTTGGGGTTTGGAGGGTGACGACGATGTTTGAGAAGAAGATGATGTGGCCATCTTTGAAGAAAGGTAGATTTTATACATCAGTAAATGCGGATTTTTTTTGTCGTTAAAAAAAAAAGGCTGAGTATGTATCTCAGCACGTCCTAGGTTCAACCCCACCACTGGAGAAAAAAGAATGTGTTTAACCTGTTTACACACAAATGTTCTTAGCAGCATTATTCATAATAATCAGAAATTGGAAAAAAAATGCCCATCAACTGGTGAATGAATAGACAGAAGGTGGGCACTGCCAACCACACAACAGAACACCTGACCAGAGACAAGGGGCCGACCAACCGACACACACGGGGCCAAGTGGGCAGCTGGACCAAACGATCGCACACAGTGTGATTCTATTTCTTTGAAATCTCCAGAAAAGATCAATTTAGGTAGAAATAAAGGAGGTTAAGGGTTGCTTGAGTTATGGCAAAGGATGAAATTAACAGTAAATGGGCATGAGGTAATTTTACCAAAATTACTTAGCAATTTCACCAAAAATTCATTGAATTTTTACACTTGAAATGAGCAAATTATACATCCATAAAATAAACTCTAATAAAGTTATAAAAAAATAGACGTAAATGTGCAGATTAGTTGCTCAGCCTATAGCAGGTGCTTAGGGAATGGTGACTCTTCCCGGATCTGTGTGTGGTCAGAACCTTAACTCCGTAGGTTGGTCTTTCCTGGTATCCTGCAAAGGGGAGTTTTCTCTCTTTTGAAGTGTTTGTTTGTTTGTTTTATGGTCCTGGGGATTAAATCAAGGACCTGGGCACAATGGATAAGAGCTATACCCTAGTCCTCTGACCTTACCACCAGCACTAGGAGGTGCACTGACAGGAAACACTCTCCTACAAAGTGTTCTAGTCCATCAGGCTTCCAGGTCCTGTGGGGCCCAGGCAGAGGAACACTGCTGTCTACAGGAGCGGGGTAGGGTTTAGGAGGCTCGGAAAGCCCAGCTCTGTGCATCACCTCACCCTATCACACTCACACACTAGGAGGATATGTAAGGCCTACGGTTTCCCAGGCTTGTCTTGCAGTCAG
This sequence comes from Heterocephalus glaber, assembly GCF_053883595.1. NCBI lineage: Eukaryota > Metazoa > Chordata > Mammalia > Rodentia > Bathyergidae > Heterocephalus > Heterocephalus glaber. The sequence goes on along the minus strand of NW_028258372.1, from coordinate 46,766,839 downwards.
AAAAAGGTGAGGGGAATACAGAGAAATAAGTCTGCTTTCGCCTGAAAAACCAGTTTCAACCCCTCAGCAGGATCCTGAGGAGCTCTCTCTTCAGCCCTCCATTTGCTGCATCCCTCCTCTGCTCTGGGGCCGTGAGCCTTGTGAACTGGGGATCAGAAGAGCGCCCTTGGCATAACAAGGTGCTCAGATACTGCCAAAAATATCTGACAGCAATGTTAGACTTCTCAGAGGGACTGGGAATGTAGCTCAGTGGCACAGCACCTGCCTGGCAAGCGCAAGGCCCTGAGTTCGATTCCCAGTAACCAAAAAAAAGAGAGAGAGAAAGGAAGGAGAGAGAGAGTTTTCTCTGAAGGCTCTCAGCAAGGCATATGGGGGACCCTTGTGGGGACTCTCCCTGGAGTCAGACCCAGGAGCCCACTGGGCCTTGCTTTGCCGGGCCACATGGGAACTCTGGCCTTCAGCTCTCTTCTCAACCTGCCAAGCCTGTGGGGAGTGCAGTGGGCTGGAAAGACAAGTGGGCTTTGGGATCAGGGGGCCCCGGGTCCTGACTCCAGCACCAACCTGTGACCACGGCCATGTGAGGCAATCTCAGGGGTCAGCCTGCCTCTCCTGAGGCTGCTGAGGATAAATGGGAAGTCATGGGTGACCAACAGGAAACAGTGGACACCCAACTAAGACAAGTTCCTGTCCTTACCTCCTCCCTGACACCAGCCAGGGCTGCAAGTGGGCCTGGCTGCTTTGTATTTACTGCTGCTCCACTTTGACCACAGAAACTATGTTATCAGCAAGTCATCAGGCTTAAGTGACAGCTTGTCCCCTTGATTGATTGTGACACTTTTCCTGGCTTCAAGATACTGGCAGACACTCTTGGGGCCAGCAGAAAAAGCAGTCCCCACTGAGCGACATGGAGCCAAAGTTGTTCAGCCATTGGCTTTAGCGTGGCCCTGTGGCCATGGCTGCTCCACTCCCACCCTGCACGCCAAGCCTGGCAAGAAGATGACCAGGCAGAAAGGGAATTCACCTCCTGCCCACGCAGCACAGCGCAGTACAAGCCGAGCTCCAAGTTCAGAGAGGGCAGAGTGGGCAATGCCAAAGCCAGACCTGGGTTCAAGTTGCCTTCCCTGCTTGCTCACCAGTAGCCTCAGGAAGGCCTCTTAACCACTGGGCCTCAGTTACTTGGGCTATAAAGCTGGCACAAGCACATCTGTCTCCTAGGGCTGTCAGAGAATGAATGTGTAAAGCCCAGCACCCAGGGCACCTTTGAATCTGGCTTAGCTAAAGAAGTAGGTGGGACTGGAGGGACACCAGAAGGGACAGAGGGGCAGCTAGAGGACATGCTGGGGAAGTGACGCCATGGGTCCTGCAAGGCTCTGTGGTGGATGATGCCATCCTCTTCCACTGTTACTCAGAGAGTAGAGTCAGCCGGGAGGGGCTGGGGCCAGAGGTCCCCTTCAGAAGCCCCCTCCTGTGATCTGCGGCTCCATGAGCCCCCCTCCTCCCAACCCATGCAGCTCTGAACTTATCCATGCATCGCTACAATCTGCACCCTCATGATCCAATCACCTCTCTAGGCCCCACTTCTGACCACTGCTGTAGTACAGCAGTCTTTGGGGGACTCTTCAGAGTTAAACCCTAGTATCTATGGCTTCCTTTGTGAATTTTAGAGATGCTTTTCATGTTCAGTTGGTGGTGACACCTAGCCAGTTATTTGTCACTCCTCAGTCAGGTGATGATCAATAAGCAACACTTAAAAGTCCCCAAGGGCCAGGTGAGGTGATACATGCCCGTACTACTGTCTACTTGGAAAGCTGAGGCAGGTGTTGTAAATTCAAGGCCAGCCAGGACAACTCAGCAAGATCCTATTGCAAAAGAAAAAATGAAAAAGGACTAGGGATGTAGATCAGTGGTAGAGTGCCCCCAGGTTTGAGCCCCGTTCCAAGAAAAAATAAGTCCCAAAGAGCCATCTGAAGCTGGGCATGGTGGGGCACGCCTGTGATCCCAGCATGAGGAGGCTGATGCAGGAGGTTCACTATGAATTCAAAGCCAGCCTAGACTACATAGCAAGACCCTGTTAAAAAAAAAAAAAAAGCCACCTGAAAGCTTGCAAGAGAAGAAGAGAAGAATCTTTTCAGAAGATCAAGGTAATGGCATGATAACAATCCCTGCATCCTCTCTGCTCACTCTCTGCTGCAGCTTCACCTCCAGCACAGCACTGCAGCTCCCTGCCCAGGACAGGCTTGTGCTCTACCACTGAGCCACACCCCGCCTAACCTTGCATTTCTTTTCTTTTTTTTGTTAGTTTCGTTGCTGCTGTTGTCGTTGAGACAGGGTCTGGCCGTGTAGTCTACACTTGTGGCAATCCTCCTGCCTCAGCCAACCATGCTGGGATTTTAGGATCTGTTCCTGTCAGGCTCTGTCCCATCCTCCCTCCAACACTGCTCTGGCCAGTGTGACGGGGATTTCCCAACTGCCAAGCCCAGTGTGCGTCCTGTTGGCATCACATAAGCACCCTCTCCCGGGGGAACCCCACTCCCGCCTGCCCATCAGGGTTCCCACCTAGCCTCCCTCCTCTGCAGTGTCCTGAGACACCACACCCCGGGTGTGACGCGGGTCCCTTCTCCTGTCTGTACACACGCCTCCCGCACTGCCACTATCCGAAAAGAACCTGATGCGAGACATGTCTACAGAAAAGTTTGCAGAGGGTACCTTTCTTTTCTTGCTCTCCTGTTTCCTGAGATGGGTGGGGGTCTCAGTATACTGCGCAGGGTGGCAATGAACTCCTACGCTGGGGAGCTGCTGGCTCAGCCTCTCCAGTGATGGGACTATGGCATGGGACAGCTGCCACGCTGTTTTCTAAAAAGTAAAAATGAAATGGGCAAGGTTAGTTAATTTTAATACCATTTTATTTAAATTGAGTGTGGTGGCACATGCCTGTAATCCCAGCCCAGGCAGCTTGAGCCCAGCCTGGGCAGTTTAGCAACTTAGTAAGACCCTGTCTCAAAAGAAAAAGGGCTGGGGATGAACCTCGTTGCAAAAGCTCTGAGTTCAAGTCTCCATCCCTAGTACTGAAAAAGTTCTTTCTTTTAAAAAATTTAACCCAATAAGTCCTTAGTATTATTCAAACATGTGATCAATATAAAATTATTAAGGAAGTGTTTTACATTTTTTGTACTAAATCCTTGAAATCCAGTCCTTACTTTTTAAAGCCTTTATCAAGTGAATTATCATAAACATGGACTAACAGACCAAAAACATATAAAACAGTTACACTGAGTCAAGGCTTATGAGGTAGTCTCTTTCTAAATAAAATAAATGTTACTGGGCTTTGGGGTGCTCATTCCTTGGTTTCAGGTGTTTTTCATCTCCAATAAAGAACTGCACAAAACAAGCAAAAACAGTGCTGAGGTTTATTTGGAAGAGTGTAGGGTAAGAAAGAAACTGGCTCTGCAGTGTTTGGGCTGAATAAAAGAGAGGAAAAATTACAAATAAAAGCCAAAATAAAAGTACATCCTGGGAAACACAGGGTGGCTGCCATGAGGAAAAGCCACCAAAGCAGGCGCTTTGTGGCATCTGAGCATCCACACCTCGAAGGAACCCGGGAGAAGCCTCTATCTGGACCCTGGGGAATTATTTGGCTCTTGTGTCCTGGAATCTGGTCACACTCACTCCCCAACCAGCTCTGCCATGCTCTGCCTTCCTGCCTCAGAGGTATACTTTCATATACATTGGACACGCTGGATTACAATAACTTGTTTTCTTATTTTCCTATTGTCTCCTTTTTGCACTTTATTTATATATTGGGTTTCTCATATAAGACAAACCATGTGATATTTAGGCCTTCGTGTCTGACTTACCTCACTTAACATTATGATCTCAACATGGGCCCATTCTCCTACAAATGACTCATTTATCCTTTTTGTTTTGTTTGCTCTTTGAGACAGGATCTCGCTATGTGGCCCAGACTGGCCTTGAACTTACTGTGTAGCCCAGGCTGGCCTCAAACTCTGGCAATCCTCCTGCCTCATTATCCTTCTTTAGGGCAGAGTAGTGCTCTATTGTGTATAAATACCATATTTTCAAATAGGAAAGGGTGGAGGGAGGGCAAGGGAAGGGGGAAAAAAATAAGAACCAAGATACTCATGTAATGGTACAAGATCCCAATGATGAATGTAACTGTATTTTATACCGAAAATGGACCAATAAACTTAATGGGAAAAAAAATTAAAAAAAAACAAAAACCACATTTTCTTTATCCATTCTTCTGCTGGTGGACTTGTGGCTGCTTCCAAGATCCAGCTGTTGCAAGTTGTGCTGCTATAAATATGGGTCTGCACATACCACTGTGGTTTGATGCCTCTCTCTCCAGAAGATGCTGAGGAGGGAACAGCTGGGTCAAAGGGAATTTCTATTTTTAGTTTTCTGAGGAGTCTCCTTACTAGTTTTCACAGTGGTCGCACCAGTTTACATCCAGTATGTATTTCATACCAGATCAATGTGGACTCTAAATTTGCATCTGGAACTCTTGTTCTGTGTTTAGATTTCATAAACTCTGCAGTTGAAAAAGTAAATGTAATGCCCAAGTTGTTCCAGACACATTTGGAATTTTTCCAATATTGAATCAGATATTTATTTTTCAATTTAATTAAAATTAAAATTTAAGGGCCTGGGATGTAGCTCAGTGGCGCCGCACCTGCCTGGCAAGCCCAAGGTCCTGAGTTCAATCCCTGGTACCGGAAAAAGAATTAAAATTTAGTGCTGTGGTTGCACGATTTAGCAACGGCAAGACTCAGTGCACGTGAGCCCAGGGCCAAGGGCCCGGGCAGACCCGGCAGCTCGTAGCCCCGACCCGCCCAGGCGCTCCGGAGGCAGCCGCTCCGGAGCCCAGCGTCCTCCCGTCCCCGCCCTGCTGTCCCTCCCTCCGGGGACCTCGCCACCTGGCCCCACGACTGTCCTTCCTGCCGGTCGTACCGCGCAGACGGATTTCGGAGCCTTCTCTCCAGACCAGAGACGCGGACGCCCGCCACGAAGGGAGAGGAGCGGAGGAGGCGGGGCCTGCTGGCTGGAGGCGGGGGCTCACATCTCCTGGGCGCGGGGGAGGCGGGGTCTGCGCTGCTCCTCGGGGGCGGGGCGCAGGGGACCCGAGGCCGCGGGGTTCTCGCTCGGCGCGCTCGCTCGCTGTCAAGGCCCAGGCCCCGCGGTGGGGTAGGGCCGGGCCCGTGAAAGTTGGCTGCTCCGTGCCAGCGCCTCGCGAGGAGGCTGGTCGGAGCTCAGAGCAGTAGAGGCATCTGCTTCGCGTCCCAGTGTCGCTGCCCAGCAGTGAGCTGTTGCAGGCAAGGGTCGCCAGGAGTCCGCCCCGCGGGGACCTCCAGCCTGAGCGCTTCCTGACTAGGCCTCCTTCAAGCCTGGCAGTCCTTCTGGCCATGCGTCTGGGGCATCAGTCATTTTGCCTAAGAACCTGTATTCTTTGCACCCTTCTGGCCATGGTTAGGTAAAGACGTTTGACCCGGTGTCATGGCCCCTCCGGAGCGCAGGCTCCTGGTGAGGCGCTTCACAGACTCGCTGTCCCCAGGTCACACTGAAGTCACGCGAGGACATCAGCGTCTCCTCCCCGCTCTCTCGAGTTGGCTGCAGACAGCACGGCAGTCCCCTTGCTCAGGATTCTCGGCCTCTGCTCAGGGACCCCAACCAGCTCTGCACGGAGCTCACTGGCTCCAGGACACAGCACACGCGGGCCAAGCCTCGGAAAGCAAAGCGAACGTCAGCCGCAGGACCCTTCCTCTCCAGATCCTCTCTTGGCCTTGCTCTTTCTACGCTTCACCTTCCCCGGGCCTACAGACTCCTCCCGGGGGGCCTCCAACCCACGGCTAGGGCGGGACAGAATCAGACATCTTAGGGTAGGACATGCCACCTAGAGAGACTTCCCTGACTCCTCTTGGGACAAATACTCAAAAGAAAGTCCTTAATGGAGCTGAGAAGAGCTAGTGGTGGTGCAGGGCCCGTCCCCAGGATGCCAAGTGCTGTGATCCGGAGCAAGACTGGCTGCCGTCCGCTGATTCCCACCAGCAAGATCAGCGTCTTGGAGGCGGTCGGCCTCAGGCCTGGCTGCCTTCTCGCCTGGGCACCCTGTTCAGCTGGCAGCCTGGCCAGAAGGACCCCCACTCAGTCTGAGTGGGCTGGGCTGCCAGCTGCCTCCACATTTGGCATGGACAGCCTGCCATGCTGCAGTGTGCAAGGGCCTGGAACAATGACTGGGAGCATCAGCTATTTTAATGCAGAATTAGGCATACAATCCTTGCTAAAAATAAATACAAAGGAAAACCCCAAAGTAGCTAAGCCTATTTTAATAATTTTTATATTTCTTGTTCCTGGTTCTTTTGTCTTCCCCTTGCTACTCTGGAGCTGTCCTTTGCACAGGCCCACCCTAAATGTTGTCTGGCTCCCACCCATATCCTGGCACACAGCCCCATCTTGACCATGTCAGAGAAATAGATAGAAGAAAAGGAAGTGCATCAGTCAGCTTTCTGTTGCTGGGACAAAGTGCCTGACATACACAGCTCAAAGGAGAAAAGGCTTGTCCTGGCTCATGGTTTCAGGGGTTTCAGTTCCTAGTCAGCTGGCCCCAAGGCAGACACATTACTGCAGAAAGGCACAGTGGAGGAAAGCTGCCCACCTCATGGTGGCCAGGAAGCAGAGAACAGGGGAACAGGAAGAGCCAGGGACTAGGTGTGTCCCCAAGTCATGCCCCAGTGACTCATCCTTAGTTGACAATCAGGATTAACCATTACCAGGAAGATCCAACACCATTTCTTGGAGCAAAATCTACACCGAATGGAATAATGGCACCACCTCTGAGACTTGGTAACTAAAAAGGAGCTTTGGGGTGATGCCCCCCTTCTGACTCCCTACACATCCCCACCCTGGGGAGAAGGAATTTTGTAAAGCATAGGACTAGGAATGGACCCTGGTCCAACTGGAGCCCCTTCCCTGGAGAGAAACAAAATCCAACAGCTGGGTTCTCTTCAGTGGCTACTCACTGATGGCTTTTTTCCCTCAGAGTTTGGGTCTTTCCTGCTCATAGGTCTTATAATTTTTTTGAAACTTCAGCCACTTAGATAATATATTGTAGCATCTCTTGATTCTGACTCCTTTCCCCCAGCCTTATGCTGTAGTGCATTTTGTTTAATGACTTCCTCGGACCAATCCTGTGGAGTCTGTCTCTTCTTCCTCTTCCAGCTCGGGTACCTCTGCTCTGTTTTTCTCTTTCTGTTTTTATTTTCAAGCCTGTCTTTCTAGGGGTGGTCCCTGTGACTCAGTGTCTTAGTCATTTTCCTGTCACTGGGACAAAATACCTGACACCCACAAATTTTTGTTTTTGTTTTTTGGTACCGGGTATTGAACTCAGGACCTTTCACTTTTGAGGCCTGCGCCAGAACCATTGAGCTAAATCCCCAGCCCCTGACACCCACAATTTAAATGAGGAGCAGTTTATTTTGGCTCATGGTTTCAGTCCATAGTTAGCTGGCTCCAGGCAGGAAGGGCATGGTGGAAGGGCCTGGTAGAGGGAAGCTGCTCATGTTAGGGCAGCCAAGAAGCACAGAAAGAAGGAGCTGGGGCGAGAGATAAACCCCTCCTGGTCACATCATCAGTGCACTAACCCATGAGGAGTACAGCACCCTCATGCTCAATCACCTTCCAAATGCATGTGGTTTTGAGGGATGTCCCAGTTATAGACCCTAACACCCAGGAACTGGTTGGATGTTGACCCCAAACATTGTGAACCAATGAGACCTGAACCCTTTGCCAGTCATCTGTGTGTAGGTCGAAGGGCACTCATTCCAAATCCAGGCAGTTTTCCACGTGTGCACGGTGTAAGGTTCAGCTGAGGATGTGTGGAGATCTGAGTGTGTCTCTACTGAGTGTGATGCAGATTGTGCGTGCTGGTGGCAGGACAGGACAAGGGGATTCGAGGAAGCACAGCACTGCGCAAGTCAGTGGCCTCCGGCAGCAGGTGGCTTCCTGCCGTGGCTGAGAGGGACACCCCTGTGGAGCCCTGAGGGGACAAGGGGTCTTCCCGCTCTCATAGGAAAATGATCTAGGCTCCAAGTCCAATTCTGCAACACATCTTCTCACCCTGCCCTCTCCTCTCCTGGGAGGACGGAGACATGCATCGGCATGGCTGTGGAGAGGGACGTGCCAAGACACGGTTCTCAGGGACAAGGAGCTACAGGGAGTCGGGTAACTGTGAACTCCAACAGAGCCCTTGGTGCCCTAGCCAAGGAGAGCAGGAAGATAACTGGGAGCTACAGGCTCAGCCAGGCACAGGGCACTGCTGGGAAGAGATGAGACCCTGAAGGAGGGAGGGGCACCTCAGCTTTGCCCCCCTTCTGTCACCAGGGAAACCTATGGATGGCTCACCACAGACTCTTTCATTTATTTATTTTTTTCTGGTTGAGCTCAGGACCTTGTGCTGCCAGGCAGGCACAGTGCCACTGAACTACATCCCCAGCCCTCACCGAAGAATCTTACTGGAACCGTCACACTTCGGTCCTTCCTAAAAGATTTCTATGCTACTCTCTTGTGGTCCCCCTGCCCCCCAGCTGGGGATCAAAGCCAGGGCTTCACACTTGCTGGGCACATGCTCTAAACTGAGCTACACCCCAGTCCAAATGTTAGAGATCTGAAAGAGATCTAAAGATCTAAAACAAAAGGGAGTCAGCACAATGGCCCACACTCCTGTAGTCCCAGCTACTCAGGAACTGAGGTGGGAGGGTTGCTTGAGCCCAAGGGTTCAAGGCCAGCCTGGACAGACCTTGTCAGGGCTGAGGGTTTTCGGGGACACAGCCCCTCATGCCCCAGCACTCTGGCTGGTCTGGGTCTCAGCTCCAGGCATATGGCAAACATTTTTTTGCAGTAGGATAAGGGGGTGACCGCCAGGAGCATCTCCAGCTCCAACCCTGAAGGCAGAGCAGTCTCACAGGCCTCTGGCTCTGTGAGTGCAGATGCACAGACAGCTGAGGGCCGGGCCAGGCAGGTGGGTCTGCAGACCCCAGAATGCCTTGGGCTGGTCCCCTCAGGCTCCTTTCTGGGCCCAGAAGGTACCACGCTGCATCCTCTGCAACAGTTCAGAAGCTCTGCTCACCTTCTCAGGCCACACGGGGATCGTAGGTAGTGGGAAATCTGCCCACGCCTGACTCCCCTGCTGGGTAACTCTTAAGTACCGGGCCGTGTGCCGCCGCCCTGGGTTGGAGGCAAATGCCCGCGGTACTCTGATGACACAGGCAGGGAAGCTGGGTGACAGCGTCCTCGTGGGTGACCTGTGCCAGCCGGGCACGCCCCCTGTGGAGGGGAGCGGCAGCTGTCAGCCACTCACAGAGGGTGAGAAAAATGGCAGTGAGAATGACCGTCAGGGCTGCGCTGCACTGGGGGGCTTTTGTGCACACTTCTAGGTGGGGAGGCTTTGTGGTGCTGCTTTCTCCTCTGAGCTTGGGCTGCTGCCCCCTGAGCAGCCCATAGGAGAAGGGGGAGGGGTGTCTTATTTTACTGAAGGGGCACAGTCTTTTGTTTTGTTTCGTTTTCTTAACGGTACCAGGGATCAAACTCAGGACCTTGTGCTTTCGAGGCAGGCGGTGGGACCGCTGAGCTAAATCCCCGGCTTGTTTTGGTTTTTGAGACAGGGTCTCACTATGCACCCCAGGATGGCTTCGAACTCATGGTGATTCTCCCGCTTCAGCCCCCCCCCCCCCCCCCGTGCTGAGATCAGAGGCCTGGGCCTCCACCCGCTTGTCTCCTGAGTGCCTGGACTCTGTGGTGCTGAACTGCTGAACTGCCCCGAACTGCTCAACGGAATCGCAGAGTCGGGGAGGCGACTGAGACTCAGAGGCCCCGACCCACCCTCGAGGCGGCTTGTGAACGCCCTCGCGTGCCCGGTACCCACCCCCGAGGGCGCCGCGGAACCCGCTCCTTTGCGCGGGTGGCTGGAGCTTGCCGTGGGCTTCGCAGGGGAGAGGCCGGGCGCCCTCTGCTGGCCGCCTCGGCGCGGAGTCCGGGCGATTCCCGGGTCACGTCCCGGTGGCCCCTGACCGTCCCTCTGACGCTTTGAGAGACGCCTGGTCCCGAAACGGGCGCCCTGGCCCGAGCCCTCGCAGTCCCGGGCCCGCACTGTGCCCCGGGCGGCGCGCGCCCCTGCTGCAGGGAGGGAGATTCGAGTCCCCGCGCCTGTGCCCAGCTGTGCCGAGCTCTGAGGTGGAACCGCAGCCCTGCCTTCCCCGTGGCCCCCAGGACAGCGGGCTGGCAGGACCAGTGTTTCTCCGAGGCCGCCGGGTTTGCAGGGGGCTTCAGGGAAGCGAGGCCAGGAGCTGCCTCCGGGGCCTAGGGCCGGGAAGGCGGCTGGGCGGAGGGAGACGAGTTGGATCAGAAGGCCGGGCCCAGGGCAGCCTGAGGAGCAGCAGGGCCCCTGTTGCTGGTTTCTTCGATTCATATTTGTCCTAACTTAAAACGATACCCAGTAAGGGGACCTGAAGGGCAGGCCTGCTCCACCCTTCGCTGACCCCAGCCCCAGCCCATTATTCGGCTGTGTCCTGACCAGTACTGTTTATTCTTTCTTTTCTTTTTCTGGCACATTTTAAAATTACGTAACGGAGCCGGGATTTAGCTCAGTGGTTCCGGCGCCTGCCTTGCAAGCTCAAGGTCCCGAGTTTGATCCCCGGTACCAAAAAAATACATATACATAATGATAACATTCGTCATAGAGATTTTGTACCTGTCCAAGATATAGCTTGCTTCTTTTTTCCCATTATCCCCTCCTCCCTTCGACCCCTCTTCCCCTCCCTATTTATAAAAGCTTTGTTTCCATTTTTTCCTTCTATTTCATTTTTTCTTGTCCCTTCTTTCCTTTCCCATTGAACATTTTCTTACCATTTCCCAATATCTTTGTACATTTTGGTCCTTATTTCCACTTTCAGTTTCTCACACCAGAGAAACAATGTGGTATTTAAACACATGTGTCTCATTTATTTCACTGAAGAGTATGGTCTCAAGGTGCATCCATTTAACTAGGAATGTCTCAAGCTTATCCTTCTTTATGGCAGAGAAGTACTTCATTGTATTTTTTTTTTTTTTTTGGTACTGGGGATCGAACTCGGGACCTTGCGCTTGTGAGGCAGGCGGCAGAACCACTGAGCTAAATCCCTGGCCCTGTTTTTTTTTTTTTTTAAGCACATTATTCTTTATCCATTCATCAGTTGATGGGCATTTGGGCTGTTTCCAAAATTTAGCTATACAAACTATGCTGATACAAACATGGATGTAGATATATTGCTTTGGTTTAATGCTTTTAATTATTTCAGGAAGATACTAAGAAGGGGAATACCAGGGTCAAATGGAACCTCTAGTTAGCTCTTTGAGGTATCTCCATACTGATTTCCACAGTGGTTGCACCAGTCGACACTCCCACCAGCAGTGGAGAAGGGTTCCTTTCTCCCCATAGCCCCGCTAGCCTTTGTTATTGGTTGATTTCTTGATAATAGCCATTCTTTCTGGAATGAGATGGAATCTCAGAGTTGTTTTAATTTGCATCTCTCAATAATCAGTGATGTTAAACATTTTTCATATATTTATTTGCCATTTCTATTTCTCCATCCAAGAAGTGTCTATTCATTTCAGATGCCCATTTTTGGATTGGGTTTTTAAATTGGGGAGTCTGATTTTTATGACTTCTTTATATATTCTAGATAGTAGTCCTCTGTCTGAGGAACAGCTGGCAAAGACTTTTTCCTACTCTGTGGGTTGTCTCTTCACTCTGTTAATGATTTCTTTTGCTGTGCAAAAGCTTTTTAATAAAATGAGATCCCAGTTGTTGATTCTGTGTGATATTTTCTGTGCAATCGGGGTTTTGTTCATAAAGTCTTTGCCTACACCAATGTCTTCAAGAGTTTTACCTGTTCTATCTCCCAGCAGATTTAGTGTTTCTGTTTTAATATTTAGATTTTGATCTATTTTGATTTTAGTTTAGTGTATGGTAAAAGACATGGGTCTAGCCAGGCGTGGTGGTGCACACCTGTAATTCCAGCACTGGAGAGGCTGAGGCAGGAGGATCGCTGTTGTTCGAGGCCAGCCTGGGCTACATAGTGAGTTCAGGGCCAGCCTGAACTACAAAGGGAGACCTTGCATCAAAAAACAAACAAACAAAAGATATGGGTCTAGTTTTACTCTTTGGCATGTGGAAAGCCAGTTTTTCCAGCACCATTTATTAAAGAGGCCATCTTTCCTCCAGTGAAGGTGTTTGGCTCCTTTGTCAAAGATGGATGAGTGTGTCTGGAGTTGTTTCTGCATCTTCTAATCTGTTCCATTGATCCTCAAGCCTGTTTTTGTGCCAGTGCCATGCTGTTTTTATCACAGAGGCTTTGTAGTATAGTTTCAAGTCAGGGATTGTGATGCTCCCTGCCTTGCCTTTGTGGCCCAGAATTGCTTTCGCTATACTTCCAGTTCCAAATGAATTTTAAGATTGTTTTCTCTAATTCTGTGAGATACATTTTTGGTATTTTGATCAGGATTGCATTAAATCTGCATACTAATTTTGGAAGTATGGCCATTTTAACAATATTTCTTCCTACCCAAGAACAAGGGACATCTTTCCATTTTCTGATACCCTCTTCAATATCCTTTGTTAGAGTGCTGTAGTTTTTATTGTAAAGGTGTTTTACTTCCTTTGTTAGATTGATTCCTAGGCATTTCATTTTTTTTGGATGCTATTGTGAAAGATGTTGTTTCCCTAATTTCTCTCTCAGTGAGTTTGTTATTTGTGTACAGGAAGGCTATTGATTTTTGAGTGTTGACTTTGTATCCAGCTATGTATTGAATTTGCTTCTTAAATCTAGAAGCCTTTTGGTGGAGTCTTTGAGGTCTTCTATGTAGAGTATCATGTCCTCTGCAAATAATGATAATTTAACTTCTTTTCCTATACTTATTCCTTTTATTTCTTTCTCTTGTCTAATTTCTCTGGCTAATGTTTTCAGAACTATATTGAATAAGAGTGGTGAAAACGGACCTCCTTGTCTTGTTCCTTATTTTAGAGTGAAAGCTTTCAATTTTTGTCCATTTAGTATGGTGTTGACTGTTGGTTTGTCATGGATGGCTTTTATCAGACTGAGATAAAGACCATCTATTCCAATTTTCTGTAGGGTTTTTATCAAGAATAGGTGTTGGGGGCAGGGGATTTAGCTCAGTGGTGCCACCGCCTGCCTCGAAACCGCAAGGTCCTGAGTTAGAACCCTGGTACAAATAATAATAATAATAATATAATAATAATGTCTTCTGTGGTCAACAGCAGACATTGCTTACAGTTCAGAGAATTGATCGCTGCAAGCAGCTGTTGTGTGGCAGACTTTCAAATTCTGCCACACAATCTAAGGAGAATCAGATTCATGGAAGCTTATAGGAAGCAGTGAAAGTCAAACTGATTCATGCACAAAGATGCAAATAAACAAACAAAATGTGCCAGGACCTGTTAAAGAGACAGATGACAGTGATGACATTTTGGCTTTAAGAGGAGTGTAGATGTTCACTTACTTTAAGCAGTTAACAAGCTGGTCCATTGTTGTGCTGTTTTAAGTGGAGGTCTTGCAATACTACTGCTTAGGCTCAGACAGACACTGCTTCCATGGAACATCCCACAAAAGTTCATTTCAGTGCAATAAACATGTGAAGTTGTAAAAAAAAAAAAAAAGAAAGGGTGTTGGACCTTGTCAGACGCTTTCCTGCATCTCGTGAGATAGTCATGTGGTTTTTGTTGTCTCTGTTGATACGGTGTATTACATTGATTGATTTGCTTATGTTGAACCATCCCTGCATCCCTGGGATGAATCCTACTTGGTCAGTATGTATAACTTTCTTGATTAACTGCATTCTGTTTGCAGTATTTTATTGAGGATTTTTGTGACTATGTTCATTTGGGAGATTGGCCTGTAATTCTCTTTTTTGGTTGGATCCTTCTCTAGCTTTGGTATCAGGGTAATGCTTGCTTCCAGGAATGAATTTGAGAGTATTGCTTCCCTTTCAATTTTATTAAAGAGTTTGAGAAACCGTGGCATTAGCTCTTCTCTGAAGTTCTTATAGAATTCAGCAGTGACTGTCAGGGCCTTGGCTCTTCTTTGTTGGTAGGTTTTTAATTACATCTTCAATTTTATTGACTGATACTGGTTTATTTAGAATTTTTATATCTTCTTGATTCAGTTTTTTGTTTCGTTTTGTTGGTAACAGGAATTGAACTCAGGGACTCACTCTTGCCCAGCAGATGCTGCACTGCTGAGCTCCATCCCAAGCCCTTTTCCTTCTTCGTACCGAGGCTCTAACTTGGGACCTTGTGCTTGTGAGGCAGGCAGCAGCCAAGCCTTTCTTGACTCAGTTTTGGTAATTCATATGTATCTAGGAATCTGACCACCTCTTCAGTGTTTTCCATCTTATTAGAATACAGGTTCTTGCCGGGGATTTAGCTCAGTGGTTCTGGCTCCTGCCTCTCAAGAGCAAGGTCCCGAGTTCAATCCACAGTACCAAAAAAGAAAAAAGAAACAATGAGAAAGAATACAGTTTCTTGAAGTAAGTATTGATGATCTTCTGGATTTCTACAGGATCTGTTGTGATTTCACCCTTTTCATTCATAATTGCATGGATTTGAGTTTTTTCTTTCCTTTTTTTTGATAAGGTTGGCTAAGGGTTTGTCAATTTAATTTTTCAAAGAACCGACTCTGTGATTCATTGATTCTTTGTATCGTTCTCTTAGTCTCCATTGCATCAATTTCTGCTCTGGTCTTCATAATTTCCTCCCTCCTACAAGCTTTGGGCTTGACTTGCTCTCCTTTTTCTACAAATTTGAAGTTCAGCACGAGGTTAGTTGAGCTTGCCCTGCTTTTCTGATATGAGAATTCACTGCTATACATTTCCCTCATAGGAGTGCTTTCATCACATCTCATAAGTTCTGATATGTTGAGTTGGCGTTGGCATTTAACTGTAGAAACTAATTTCTTCTTTAACTTCATCTGTGACTCCTTGGTTGTTCAGGAGGGGGTCATTTAATTTCCATGTGTTTATGGAGTTTCTGTGGTTTGTCTTGCAATTAATTTCCAATTTCATTGCACTGTGATCTGATAATATGAACTAGATAATTTCAATTCCTTTGCATTTACTTAAACATGTTCTATGAGCTAGGATGAGGTCTATTTTGGAGAAGATCCCACGTGTAGTTGAGAATACCCATGTGTATTCCGATGTTGTGGGGCGGAATACTGTAGACATCTACTAAGTCCATTTGTTCAAAAGATTGGTTCAGTTCTAATATTTCTTTCTTGATTTTTTTGCCTAGTTGATCTGTCTACTGTGACAGTGAGGTATTGAAGTCACCCATTACAATTGTATTAGAATTTATTTGATTTTTCATGTCCATTAATATTTTTATGTAGTTGAGTGTGCCGGTATTTGGTGCATATATATTTATGATTGTTATATCTTCCTCTTGGATTGTTCCTTTTATAAGAATGTAGTGTCTTTCTTTGTCTCTCTTAATCAGTCTTGGCTTGAAATCCATTTTGTCTGCAAATAGAATAGCTACCCCTATTTTTTCCTAGGTTCCAATCCTTTGCATATTGTTTTCAATCCTTTGAGTTTCAGTCTATGAATTTCTTTGAATTAAATATGTTTCTTGTATGCAGCATATTGTTGGATCTTGCTTCTTGATCCATTCTGCCAGTCTGGTTTTGTTTATGGGTGAATTGAGACCATTTACATGATAATTATAACTGATATGTATTGATTTATCCTTGTCATATTATTTTCCTGTTGTCAGTTCCCTTTTTTTCCTCCTTTGTTTAATTACTTGCCTTATCTGGTGGATTCATTCTGTTGGGATTCATGGAGTTGTAGTCCTCATTATCTCTTTCTAGAATGTCCTTCAGAACATTTTGGAGTGCTGGTTTGGTGTTCATGAATTTTCTCAGATGTTTTTTGTCATGGAAGTATCTTATTTCTTTTTTGTGGGATACATCAACCTGGGTTGGAGGTTGTTTTCTTTTAGGGCTTGAAATACTTCAAGCTCTCCTTGACTTGAGGGTTTGGGTACAGAAGTTTGCTGTGATTCTAATGGGCTTTCCTTTATAGGTGATTTGTTTCTTTTCTCTAACTACTTTTGTTTGTTTTTAGAACAACTCAGCAAAATAAAATTCCAGTTTATTGTTAGACAACATTGTTTCACACATACATGAAACAGGCCAAAAAATATAAATAAATAAACAGCAACCTCATAGACAAAAAAGAAGGAAAAAAAAAGAAACCTTTTGGGCTGGGGATTTAGCTCAGTGGTTCTATTGTCTGCCTCAAAAGCTCAAGATCCTGAGTTCGATCCCTGGTATGAAAAAAGAAACCTTTTATCTTTGGCCTTTTTAACCATCTCATACAAACAAACTACTTATAGTTCGACTAAGTACATACACAAAAAATGTTACTGGAATCCTCAGAATAAAATTGTTTTTTGTAAGTGTTTTTTCTCCTTTGAGATTATAATGAATAGGGTCAAACCACAAGTAAAGTTGGAGGTAGGACAGAGAAAGCTCTGAAGGCTGGCTTGGTCATCCAAGATCATCAAAACTGGCTTATCCCTAACAGTATGTACACAAATATAAATTGAAAATACAAACAAATTCTCCTTTTTAAAGTACTTTAAAGAAAAAAAGCAGGGCCTTGGAAGTTTTGGTTCTTTTTTCCACCCCTATTGAAAATCTGCATTTGTTCAGGTGGTGGAGAGCAGCGTCTGCAGCCGGCACTGGCCCAGTGGGCGGGCAGGTGCTGTAGTCTCCACTTGAGGTGACCACATTCAGGTGGGAAGGGGAGGGTGAACAGGTCATGGTGGCCTTTTCTAGGTTAACTTCTTTTTTGCTGTCTAGTCATCCTCATTGGTCTTCTGCTTCTTGGGGTCAGTGTTGTCATCTTCATCAGCCTCAGCTGCCGCTTGCCCGTAGCTGCCTCTGACTCATCTTCATCTCTGTCCTCTTCTTCACCACCACCTTCCTCCTCCTCCTCCTCCTCTTCCTCCGCACCTTCCTCCTCCTGTTCAGCCACCTCATTGTCAGCCTCCTGCTCACCATTCTCCTCACTAGCATTCCCATTAGCAGGGGCGTCTCTTCCTTTCTCCGCCTCTTCCTCAGCCTCCTTCTTCTCCATT
This sequence comes from Heterocephalus glaber, assembly GCF_053883595.1. Classification (NCBI taxonomy): domain Eukaryota; kingdom Metazoa; phylum Chordata; class Mammalia; order Rodentia; family Bathyergidae; genus Heterocephalus; species Heterocephalus glaber. The sequence continues at coordinate 46,749,633 of NW_028258372.1, read as the reverse complement.
AGGTCCTTGGTGGTGATCTTGAAGCTAGTGTCCAAGGCTGTGTCTGACATGGTAGGGCTCGCTGGTGGTCCAGTACAGTGGATACAAAGGAAAGTGAGATTCTGGGGACTCTGGTGATACAGCTGATGGAGTCCACAGTGGAAGTGCATGGCTGAGGTGGCTGCAGTGAGTGAGGAGCTGGATCAGGAACAATGCAAAGATGTCTTTTCAGAGCAGACAATGAGGACTCTAACAGCTTGTAATACTCTGTCCTTATGTTGAATTTCTGGAATCTTGACTAGTATATGCCTTGGTGAAGATTTTTTTGATCATGGATAATTGGAGTTCCATATGCCTCACTTATCTATCACCTGTATATCAAATTCCTTTTCCAGGCTTGGAACACTTAGGTTTTTTGTTTGTTTTGTTTTGTTTTGTTTTTTGGTACCTGGGATGGAACTCAGGACCTTGCACTTTGAGGCAAGCGGCAGCACCACTGAGCTAAACCCTCGGCCCTTCCACACTTGGGAAGTTTTCTGCCATGACTTCTGTGAACAGGTTTTTTATGTCATTTCCCCTACCTCTTGCTTTTTCATTGTGTCTGATCAATCTTATGTTATTCTTCTTTGCATCATGTTGCAGCTGCTGGATTTATTTCTCCTGGTCCTTTGCTATTTTTAAGAAATCTTCCTTTTCATGATTGCTAACCACAATCCTGTCTTCCATATCTGATATTCTGTCCTCACATTGGCTTATTCTGCTGTATATACTTTCAATGGAATTTTTTTTTTTTTTTGGTACCGGGGATCAAACTCGGGTCCTTGCACTTGCAAGGCAGGCAGCAGAACCACTGAGCCGAATCCCTGGCTCAATGGAATTTTTAATGATATCTATTTGAATCTGTTTCATGGATTCTATTTCTTTTCGAATGCTGGGCATTCATGGTTTCCATCATTTTCCTAAAATCCTCTTTTTTAAATCAGTATCTTCTCTACAGTAATTAACCATGTCTTTCATTATGATCATCATCTCTGTAGTTAGCTGAGAGATTATTTCTGATTTGATTTTTTTCTGGAGTCTTGCTTGTCCATCTGCTTTGTTTCTTCTGCTATTACCACTTCAGAGAGTCCAAGTGGGTGGGTTTCAAATTGTTCCACCTCATTTCCCCCTAGGTTTGCCATTGGTGAGTTGGAAGTTTGGGGTTGCATCATGCTTAAGTGTCTCCTCATTTTGTTTTTGTTTGTTTGTTTTAGTTTAATTCCTGGGTTGATGCTTGTTAATTGCTTATGGCAAGTAGCTTTTTTGCTAGTATTTTGAACCCTTAGGAAATGACTACTTCTCAGAGATGTCTTTCAGGTACAGCTGACTTTTGGGTTTTGAGTCTGTTGCAAGATCTTACCTCTTCAGTTTATTAGGGATAAAAAGTTTCTGCCTATTGACCTAGCCCCTGGTCCTGTGGCACTGGTCTATAGTATTGTTTATGACCCTTAGTCAATCTCAGTCTTGGCATACCAGGAAGAACAACTGATTGTAACAATTATGTCACCTTAGCCAAAGTAGTACAATTAGCAATAACAATAGCATCAAACATAGCCTAGAAAAATGACAAACTGTGGTAGCTATTAACTTTCCATCTTTAACTGTATGAACTATATCTGTAGTTATATAACAAAATCTAGTACAAGCCAGAAAATTGTATACAGTAAATATGCCTTCAGTATGGCAATTTTGCCCTCAGAGGAGAAATTTTTAAAGGAGTTGGGGGGGGGGGAGTAGAGAAATAGAGGAAGATGAATAGATTAGAAGTAAGGCTGATGTGCTTGTTCTGAAGTACTGAAAGTAGAAAAAAAAAAAAGAAGCAAAGCTGGAACAGAAAGAAAGATTATCCAAATTTGGGGAAACTGGTGAAGAAGACAGGTAGGAAAGAGAAAAGGAAGAAATTAAAACAACAACAAGAAAACTAGAAAGAATGTTGACACTCATATAAAAAGAATAAATAGGGGCTAGAGATTTAGCTCAGTGGTGCTGCACCTGCCTCACAAGCACAGGGTCCTGAGTTCAATCCCCAGTACTAGAACAAACAAGCAAAGAATAAACAATTAAGAAAAAACAAAACAAGAAAAGAAAAAAATAGAGGAAAAATATGTTTATTCAGGGTGTGTCTCTGCTGTCATTGGTAGACAGAGTGGGCAGACAAAGCTCAGATCTGTATCGATTAATCCCAGCAAGCCAGCCATAGATTTACGGTGGGGTAGTGGATAATCCCAGTAAGCCTGCACCTTTAGTTCCACAGAAATTCAGGCGGGTTTCTAGCTGTGAGGCTGGAACCTGATTTGTTGAGCCAGCAACACTTTGTGTGCCTCCTGTGGGCTTGAACTTGGCTCCCTGCTGGCTTCAACTCAGCTCCTTGACCTCCTGCCAACTTGAACACAGTTCTGCCTCACCCTGACACTGGGAGCCACTAGATGGAGCCAGCCCACAGCTGCTCTGAGTTCCAAGCTCAGGTGGCTCCTCTCTAAAATGCCTACCCGCCAATAGTTCTCTCCTGGGGGACGTCTTTGCTGAAATAACTCACCAGCCACTGCAGTCTGCTGCATCCACTGGTCTGTTCCACTGATGCATTTCTCCATGGAGGCCTCTGGGGTCACCAGTGGTCACAGTGCATCTGTAGGTTCGAGCCACCCTTCCAAGTGAGTCAAGGCTCAGGGAGAAAGCACCGCTTGCCACCTTTTTCTTCTGTGTTGAGGTCCCTCTCTTTGCTCTCCCTATGGGCTTCAATTCTCATTTCAGATCCTTCCTGGATCCTGAGGACTCATTTTTCTCCCTCTTCTCTTCCTTACATTGCTATATTCCAGTGTCTGGACACCAAATCTTGTAGAAGCTGTTTCTTTGCTGTTCACCACTCTGCCATCTTCCTGGAAGTCCCACTTTTTCATTTCATTTCATTTCTTTTTTTTTTTTTTTTTGAGAGAAGAGTCGAACTGTGTGCTCCGAGCTGTCCTCAGATTCACGGTGATCCTCCTGCCTCAGCCTCCGGAGCGCTGGGATTACAGCTGTGAGCCACCACACCCCTCTGTCTCTCTCTCCAATGCTTGCCATCTTAAGGACACTTGGGTCAATTCACTCTGCTCCTCCACACCGGTACCCACTTTGACACACACACATTGGCCCACAGGGCTGGGATCTGAGGGAAGTCTACTTTGAGGCTTTGTTGATGTGAGTGGCACTGAGCAGACAGCGGGTTTGGCTGGGAGAACCACCGTAAGTAGTCAGGTTCAGCTCTGGATTTGTCTCTCGGCCACAGAAAGCCTCGATGTGCCCACTAGATGGCGCCAAAGACAGTAAGCCGAGGGACCTCGGGTGCCGATTCTCCCCTAAACCAAGCTAAACCCGAGCCAGGCAGCCGAAGATGGTTCTATAGGTTGTGCCTTGGCCGGGGTCGGAGACTACAAGTGAGGCCGTGAAACAGTGGCAGCTGCTTTCTTCAAATCTCTGAGAGTTCAGACAGGAGAACACGGTCCCTGGGGTGGGGGTGAGGCGTCCTTGTCACCCTTACCTGGGAAACCTTCAAGCAACAGTAGCAGAAATTCCCTCCTGTCACTCTCCCACTCTGTCCCAAGCCCAGGGCCCACCCTGCCGCTCCCCCACCTGCAGCGGTGCCCAGACCCATTCCTCTCCTGGCAGCAGAAGCTGTTTCAGGCTACCAGGTCTGGAGGGCAGAATTGACTTTTAAAACACAATGCTGGTGGGGCTTGGTGGATGGCTATAATCCCAGCACTTGGGAGGCTGAGGCAGGAGGATCACAAGTTCAAACTCTGCCTAGGCAGTTTAGTGACTTGGTAAACATAAAAAATATAAGGGCCGGGGATTTAGCTCAGTGGATCCGCCGCCTGCCTTGCAAGCACAAGGTCCCAAGTTTGATCCCCAGTACCATGTACCTATCAAATAAGAAAGGGCTTGGGATTTAGCTCAGCACAGAGGTCCTAAATTCAATCTCCAGTAAAAAGGAGGGAGAAATGAAACAGAAAGGAAAGAAGGGACAAGAAAAAAAAGAAAATAGAAAGAAAAAATGGAAACAAAGCTTTTGTATGTAAGGAGAGTTAGAGGGGTTGAGGCGGCGGGAGGAAAGGAAGCGAGACGTGTCATGGACAGGGAGAAATTTCCTGCGATGCGTGTTATCAGTGTTACATCTAAAATGTACCAATACATGTTTTGCTAAAAAATTTTAAAGGAAAGAAGGAAAAGAAGACCTGAAGTGGCAGTGGCCACCATCCTAATTTGCTTGGGACTAAAGGGTTTGTGGCCCCAAGACCTTCAGGGCCCCAGGCAGGCAGCCAGCTGGTCTCCCCGGACTGCAGGGTCCTCGAGCCTCAGCGTGCTCTGCTCGAGTCAGCCGGGACTCGACACGCTGTGCGCTGTGCGTCAGGAAAAGCAGGGGCCAAGGGAGAAACCCGGGCCTCCTGGCAGGGCCGCTGGGCACCATGGCAACAAGGCCCAGCCTCCTTCTCAGGAAGAGCCCGGCCCAAGAAGGGGAGGACAAGCTGAAGAGCAGAGCTCTGGGCCCGGGAAGTGGTCAGCAGTGCGGCGCCTGCCTGGCAAACGCAGGGTCCTGAGTTTGATCCCCGGTACAAAAAACAACAGAGCTCTGCCTCCGCTGTAGCGGCCCAGGGCCTCCTCAGCCTTCTGGGAAAGGAAACAGCCACCCCCAGGGGCCCTGGCTTCAGTTTTAAAGCTAGAAACCCCCAACCCAACCTCTTTACTTTTCTCTTTGTGCTGAGGATGGAACTCAGGACCTTCCGCTTTCGAGGCAGGCTCGGTGCCACTGAGCTAAATCCCCGGCCCCCAACCTCTTTTAGTTGGGTGGCGGGTAGGGGCCAGGGCCTCCCAAGCCAGGAAGGGGCTCCACCCTCCAGAGGGACAGCATTTGCCGGGGACAGGCTCCGAGGGAGGTGTGGCCAGAGGAGTGGCCTCCCAGCCCGGCCCACGCTCCCCTGCCTGCTCCCCTGCCTCAGGCCTCTCTTGCTCCTCAGCTCCCGCTCCCTCATCTCCGCTTCCTCCCTGAAGGAAAGTGGGAAACCAGGCCCTGGACACTGCAGGTTCTCGGCCGCACCATCAGCTAGCGTGACCAGCAGGCCTCGGCAGGGGAAGGCAGAGCCGCTCTGCGCCCGACTCCCCCAGAAGGCATCCCCACCCTCGGGGTGGACATTGGATTCCTGGGACCCACCCAGAGCGCGTCCGACCCGAGGCAAGAGCCTTCTGCAGGGCGGTAGCCATGCGATGGAAGCACCTCCCCAGCACGCTCTTCCACAGAAGCCCACCCAGGAGGCCGCAGAGACGCTCAAGCAGGTGTGGAGGAGGGCATTTATCAGCCCTGACATCTGAGAGTGCCAAGCAGACGTTAGCGTGGCCTCCGGCACCAGGGGTCCTAGGCCAGGCTCCTGGCTGCTTTCCCCACCCAAAGGAGCCGCACAGGTGCAGCTGCCGGCAGAGGGACCCAGGTGCCCATGAAAGCATTCCCAGGCGGAACACAGGGCAGTGCGCCCTTTAGTAGCGGGGTGGACCCTGAGAAGAAGCCCACCCAGCTCATCCTGCAGCGTCCTCAGGCTGAAAGAGGCTCCCTTCCTCCCCCGGCTGCGAACTGCTGACACAGCTACCAAAGGCGCTTTACACACAAGAACTCCAGCCTGAGATACCTCTGCGGGACGAGCCACGGCTCAGCTCGGCGTACAGAAGCCCACAGACCGGTCAGCAGGGAGGAGCAGGACTGCAGCCAAGCTGCTAGGACCGGAGAGGGACGGCGGCACCAGAGCCAGGGAGGTGCGGCCCGCTGCCTGGAAGGAAGCGCGAAGCTGGCTCTGGGGGAGGCGCGGCAGCTGGGTAGTGCTGCAGAGCGCTCCACGGAGACTGACCGCAGGCAAGGAGCGGCGTGCGTGGAGAGGAGGCAGGTGGAAACCGGCGCGTCTTCAACAAGGCTCAGCTTCCACAAGGGCTGGGATCCCACCTGTGCTGCTACACGGGCAAGACGAAGACTCCGTGCCAAGGGAAGCAAGGCCGACATAAAGGAGCAGCACTGTATGCTCCTGAGGTGCTCAGCACGCTCGAACTCAGAGACACAAAGTAGCAAGGCGGTCACGCGGGAGGGGCGCGAGTCCAGAGTTTCAGTCCCGGGGATGACGGACCCTGCAGACAGGTGGTAGTGAGGGCTGCAGAGCAAGCACACGGAGGAACTCACTGCCGAGCCTCCGCCTAGGTTGTTATACTGGTGCATTTTAAATTAGGCATTTCACTACAGTAAAAATTTAAAAATCAATCTGTACCAGGCTGGCTCAGCTGCCATGTTTCAAGGTGTGCCAGAAAGTCTTGCTCTATGGCTGCAGAGAAAAAAGGTGAAATCCTATCAGGATGGGGTAGCTTACAATGAAACACCTCTGAATATACACAACAAGTAGCGGGAAAAAGGCTTTGTTGTGTTGGGAGCAATGCTACATAATTCTAGGGAAAAATCATTTGGTTAGCCTAGTTCTCTTGCCTACAGCCCAGCTACAGAATAACTCCAGTTTGGCCTCCTGTCACAACTGAGACTTCAGTGATCCAGTGATGCTGTGATTCTCCAGGACAAGAAACATCCTGGGAGAACAAACATCTGCTCAGTTCCTCATTGTTCTTGGACTGATTAACATCTTGTTTGCCGGAGATGTACTGAACTCTCTGCAAGCCTTCCGTTACACCTTGTTTATCCCAATGTGAACTGTTGAACTCTCTGCAAGTCATTTGTTACATTTGTTTCTCCCGATGTACTGAATAAAAGGTGTGGTAAACTGGGGGCTTTGTCTTTGCCGCCCAGAGCAGCACTGGTCAGACCCAAAGCTCAGCTTCTTCTCAGTCTCATTTTTCTACCTTTCCTGTAATTCGCCGTGTGCTGCCGTGGCTCGCAGGAGACCAGGACTCACTGCAGAGGTTCTGGTAACGTCCCCTTCCCCTGTCCCCTACATTGTTTCGTTTTTTAATTTTGAGACAAGATCTTGCTAGGTCACTAAGTCGCCCAGGCTGGCCTTGAACTTGTGATCCTCCTGCTTCAGCTTCCCAGAGAGCTGGGATCACAGGCCTGAGGCTCCACACCCAGAAAAAGTCTTCGTAGTTTTGGGGTTTTTCAAAGTTCTGTCTAGGTTCACTCCTGCTTAGGATGTGGCTGCAAGAGAGCATTGCTCCTCATTAACAACAACAAAAATTAACGTTCAACATCATCACGTTTCTTGAGCCCACTTGGAGTTACAGTAAAGCAACCAAACAAGCTGCACCCTGAGAAGTGCCAGCCCCATCCCAGCACGGCAGAGATGCACCGCACACCTTCCCTACTCCAGGCCAGGAAGAGAAGGGTGGACGCTGCTGGAGACAGGAAAGAACCGCCGATGGAAGGCGTTCACCAGCTCCGAGCTGATGCCAGCTCTGGAGGGCTGAGGCCCGACAGGCGACTCGCTCCGCTGTCCCACTCTCCAGGATGGACAAGCACGGGGCGGGGCCGGAGGCCCTGCGCCCTCAGGCGTGCAGGGCGACTGGCGGCCCTGAGGAGAAGCGCACACTGGCCTGGACCCTCTGCTTGTGTAGGGCACAACCCTCCACACGTTGCTGGAGAAGGGAAGGAAGCAAGACCTCCGCTCCAAAGACCTGGCCACGCCTGGCCTACTCGAAAGGCTCTCCTGCAGTTGTCCTAAGCACCCACTTCAAATATAATGACATCAGGGCTGGGGATTAGCTCAGTGGCTCCGCCCGCCGTCTGCCCCCACAAGCTCAAGGGCCCGCGTTTGATCCCCGGCACCAAAATAAATAAATAAGTAAATAAATAAATAAAATACACTACTATAATGTACTTTGTATGTATTTTGTGAAAAAAAATAAAATCACGATTTAGTGCAAAAAAAATGCCCTTAGTAAGAAGTGTGATGTTACCACATTGTCACCCTGTATAAAATGCTGCCCCTGCAAGCAGTCTGCGCTGTGTGAACGACCATGTGGACGAACCCCAGTGCACGCACAGGCAACAGCAGAACAGCACAGAAGGTGAAATGGACTGGCAAGAAATAAAAGGAAATAAAAAACAGTCCTAAGAACAGCTAGGACAGAAAAAAGAGCAAAACCATATATTTAATCCGACTGTATTGATAATTACATTAAGTACAAACTGTCCAAATAGCCAATTAAGAGAAAATGAGACCCAACTGTATGCTGCATGCTAAGCTCACGTTAAACTGGGTGTGGCAATGTACACTTGTAATCCCAGCACTTGGGAGGCTGAGGCAGGAGGTTCGCTTCGAATTCGAGGCCAGCCTGGGCTACATAGTGAGTTCAAGTCTGGCTTGAACTACACAGCAAGACCCTGTCTCAAAAAACAAAAAACAAAAATAAAACAAAACAAAACATGAAGCAAAAACTGACAACAATAACAAAGAGAAACAAATCCATAATTTAGTTGAAGAATTCAGTCTCTTATTGGTAACTGATGGAAAGACAGACATAAATCAGCAAGGGTACAGAAGACCTTAACACTGCTATTGATCATTTTTATATTCTTGGTATTTGTTGTCATTTCACCCAGTGATAGCAAACTATATATTCAAGTGAACATGGAAAATAAATACAAAACCATTATACAACATAAAATAAGCCTCAATAAATTTGATGATTTTTTTTTTTTTCCCGGTCCTGGGATTGAACTCAAGACCTTGCACTTGTGAGGCAGGCGCTGCACCACTGAGCTAAATCCCCAGCCCTCAATAAAGTTGAAAGAACTGAGGTCACAGGAGGAGAGGACACAGGCCAGAGGGAGCATGCTAAGCAGGCGGCGAAGGCTGGGACGAGAGCAGTGATGGCAGGCCATGTGACCCAGGGGCCATGTGAGCCAGGGGCCATGTGACCCAGGGGCCACCCCAGACAGTAAGCTCAAGAGATCGCCTAGAGACGCATCTTTCAAAAGCTATTTAGAAATAAAGTATACATAAAAAAGAGCTGAGGTCACAGAAAATAATTTCTCTGACCAAAATAAAACTAAACTAGAAATCAGTAACAGAAACATTTGGGAAAATATCTAAATATTTGGAAAGTTAAATAATGTACTGCTAAATAACCCATATATCAAAGAAGAAATCACAAAAGAAATTGTTTTTAAATTAAAGTATAGATAAAAACCAAACATATGAAAATTGATGTAATGCAAAAAAAAAAAAAAAAAAGGCATTTAGAAATTTATAGCTTGGGCCGGGGATTTAGCTCAGTGGTTTTGCTGCCTGCCTTGAAAGCACAAGGTCCCAAATTCGATCCCCAGTTCCAAAAAAAAATAAATTTATAGCTTTAAATGTTTAGATTAGAAAATAAGGCAAGAATTCAAATCAATAACCTAAATTTCTACCTTAAAAATCTGAGGCCAGGGCCAGGGATTTACCTCAGTGGTTCCACCACTTGCCTCGAAAGCACAGGACCCAAGTTCGATCCTCGGTACCAAAGAAAAAATCTGAGGCCTGGCATGGTAGTGCACACCTGCAATCCAAGCACTCAGGAGGCTGAGGCAGGAGTATCACCATGAGTTCAAGGCCAGTCTGGGCTACACAGTGAGATCCTATCTCAAAAATAAATAAATAAATAAATTAGAGAGTGGAGGGAGGTGTTTCAGCAAATTAAATCCAAAATAAGCAAAAGGAAAGTACTGTATTAGGAAGCAAAATACATTAAATTCAAAATATTTTAAAAATAAAAAATAAATCAGTGAAAATATCAATGAACTGATAAACATCTATCCAATCAGATGGAGATATCTCATCATGATGAAAAATTTATGCAAATAAATGAGTTCAGATAAAACACATTCCTTAAGAGACATAATCTACCAAAGTTCACTGGAGAAGAAAAAGATAATGAGTAATCAGCTAAATACATAGTGAGCCCTTGACTTACAAACTCAATTCACTCCTGGGGGCTGGTTGTAACTCAAGGTGGTCAGTGAAGGCTCAGCCTTCAAAGTCCCCCTCCTGGACACAGGCAGATCTCAGTGTCCTCAGAGACTGGCCTAGGATCTCTCAACCCCCACAGGCAAGGATGTTGTCCTGTTCCTTCCAGAACTCTTCAAGGGTTAAATCTGTATCTGAGACCATCTGGAAGCACAAGTGGCCAGCAATCAGGTCGTAACTCAAGAATTTGGTCATAAGTTAAAACTACAATTCTGGGGCCAGGGATTTAACTCAGTGGTTCTGCCCCCTGCCTTGAGAGCACAAGGTCCCAAGTTCAATCCCTGGTACCAAAAAAAACCAAACAAACCACACACACACAAAAAACTAAAATTCTGGTCATAACCCAAGTTGTTCATATGTCAGGCCTGTACTAACTGGAGGGTCCACTGCACATTCTTATGTATCCAAAAATTGATTACAAAGTTTTATTTATTTATTTTTGGTACCAGAGATCGAACTCAGGACCTCATGCTTGCCAGGCAGGCACTGTGCTGCTGAGCTGAATCCCCACGCCCTGAATATAAAGTTTTAAAGGAAAATTTCAGGCTTAGACTGGTTCACAGGAGTATTCTACTAACTTTTAAGAAATGATAATCCTTAGGGCCGGGGATTTAGCTCAGTGGTTCTGCCGCTTGCCTTGCAAGCACAAGAACCCGAGTTCGATCCCTGGTACCAATAAATAAATAAATAATAAAAATCCTAGCCAGGCAGGGTAGTGCACACCTGTAATGCCAGTACTCGGGAGGCTAAGGGAGGAGTACTGCTGTGAGTTTGAAGCCAGCCTGTACTACACAGTGAGACCCTGTTTCAAAGAAAAAGAAGAGAAAAAAGGATCATTATTAGGTGGTACCTGCCTATAATTCCAGCACTCTGGGAGGCTGAGGCAAGAAGACTGCAAGTTTCGGCCCAGCCTGGGCAGCTTAATAAAACCTTCCTCAAAATTAAAAAAATGGCCAGTGATGGAGTTCAGTGTGCAGGCCCTGTGTTCAATCTCCAGAACCATCCAAAACAAAAACAACAGCAAACGAACGTTACCAAGTGAGATTCAAGGGTTAGCTCAACATCTGAAAAGGAATCAATGTCATCTGCCACATCAGTAGGGCAATAATGAAAAATCAAAAGATCTGGACTCCATATATAGGTGGAGAAAAAGCACTGGACAACATTCAGTACCTGATAACTCTCAGAAAACCAAGAATCGAAGGGAATGTCCTGTCATCGCCACTTCTTTGTGCTGCGGAGGATTGCACTCATGCCACATAAACTAGCTCACAGTTACCTCATGTCACTTGTAACAGTTAAAGATGGTTTTCCTTTAAGACAGAGTAAAGCAAGCATGTGCATACTACTCCTCTTAAACTCTGAACTGGAGGGCTCCCTAGTACAATGAAGCAACAGAAGGGAATGAAAAGCACACAGACTGGGAAAACATGTCTTTAAAAGACGTGGTTTTTGTTTTTAGTTTTTGAGATAGAGTCTCTCCGTGTAGTTCAGGTTGGTCTCGAACTCAAGGTGATCCTACTGCCTCAGCCTCCCTAGTGCACGGATTACAGGTGTGCACCACAACACCCCACATAAAGACACGAAGTTCTACACAGAAAGTCTCAAAAGCTACCAAAAAATTACCACAACTGATGACAATTTAGCAAGTTTTCAAGTATAAAATCCATCTTTCTTTTTGGTACTGGGGATCAAGCTCAGGACCTTGTGCTTGCGAGGTAGGCGACGGAACAAAATCCATATTTTAAAAAGTCACCTGAACAACTGGAAATTGAAAAAAACTTAAAGCACCATTTATAGTACCAAACAATATGCACAGGAATAAATATAAGCAAGTATGTACACAGTTATACGATGCAGCCTACAACATAGCTGAGAAGAATCAAAGGCTTAAAAGCCAAACGTCTTAGGCATTGCCTCACTTCCAAAAGTCAACTTGAAATGGGTCATAAAATTAAGTGTACAGTTTACATTATAAACCTAGAAGAGAGAAGCATCAGGAAATCCTGTGTTAAGCTGAGAATTCTTAGGACACAGGTCGGGTGCAGATCAGTGACTGCCAGGAAGCAAGGGTGTGAGACTGATTCCAATGAGACAGAGCAAAAGTTACTGGCATGATGACAGCTCAGGACCTATTGAAAAGGGTGCACTTACTGTATGCAACTTATTTACCAAGACCTTGCTGCAAAAAAGAAAAGGGCTGAGGACGGAGCTCAGTGGCACAGCGCTGGCTCAGCATGCAAGCAGTCCTGGGTTTGGTGTCCAGGACTGAAGGAGAAAGAAGCCTGGAGCCAGGGGTGGACAGGTCTGGGGGTGCTGCTCATCAGCAAAGCATTTGCCTAGCCTGAATTACTTCCCCAGCACCACCCAAAAAAGTAAAAATATAGAAAACAAAAATGGAAAATGGATTTGAATAGACATTTCTCCAAAGAAATGACCAACAAACACATTTTAAAATGTCCAAGGTAACTAGCTACTACAGAAATGCAACTCAAAACCACACGGTACAGTGGGACACACCTGTAATCCCAGCTACTCTGGAGGCGGAGACAAGAAAGTCATAAGCTTAAGGCCAGTCTGGGCAATTTATCGAGGCCCTGTCTCAAAATAAAGTAAAGTGGGCTGGTGATGTAGCTCAGTACTGTCTGGGTTTTATTCCCAGTACTAGGGAAAAAAAATCGCAACCACAGTGAGATTCATGAAATTCACATTTCATACCCAGTCATTGGTCACAAATAGAAACCCTCATACTATGCCAGTGGAAATGTAAATGGTGCAGCCACTATAAAAAAGTTTTGTATTTCCTCAAAAAATTAAACATAGAATTACCATCTGATCCAACAATTCTACTCCTACGTACATATTCAAAAGAATTAGCTAGGTATGTTGGGGCAACCCTGTAATCCTAGCACTCAGGAGGCTGAGGCACGAGAATTGGCTGAAGTTCAAGGCCAGCCTGGACTACATTGTAAAACCATCTCAAAAAAAAGAATTGAACACATGTTCATAGCAACACTATTTACAGCACTCATGCAGGGGTGGCAGACCACCCAATGCTCACCAACAGACCAATCCAGTGGATGCAGCCACAAAAAGCAATGAAGTATTGATACACATTACAACTCGAATGTACGTTGAAGACATGCTAAGTGAAAGATAAAACGGATTACATATTGTATGATTCTCACATATACAGAAGCTAGGACAGGGCCATTCACGAAGAAATCAGACTAGCAGTTGCCAGGGAGGGGGAGGGGGAATGTGGAGTCATTTCTTCAGAAAGCAGTGTTTTTCTGTGGTGATGAAGTTTTGAAAACTAAAGAAGACTGGTAATTGCACAACACATGAATACATTAACAGCTTTTTAATGTACATTTTAAAAGTGGTTATGTGTATGTTATGTGAATTTTACCCAACAAAAATTATTCCAGGGGGTAGGGGTGAAGGTCCATGGCAGAGTTCTTGCCCAGTGTGGGTGAGGCAGGCCCTAGGTTTGATTCTCAGCACCACAAGAAAAGAAATAAGCACATTGTTCAGTCCAATGAAATACTACATAGCCATTAAAAGGAATGAAGTGGCTCTTTATACTGCCATAGGAAGATTACCAAAATAATCTAAGTGAAAATATTACACAGGGCAGTATTTTTATAGATGTGTACCCAAAAATGTAGTACAAAACTGGTAATAGTGGTTGCCTCCAGAGCACCGTCTGAGTCTGTGGATGGTTAGGAACAGGTTAGGAAGCTTTTTAAAGCCTCTGAATTTTTTAAAATTTTAAGTCATGTAAACATACTAATATTTTAAAAGTTAAAAGAGAAAAATCATAAAATTTATATGCAAAGGATCAAAACTAGCCAAAACAATTCTAAAAAATAAATGGGGAGAAAATAACATCACTCTACCAAACATTAAACCTATTTTAAAGCTAAACCAATTAAGGCCATGTGACAGTAGGGCATGGTGGTGTTTGCTTGTAATACCAGCACTAGGGAGGCTGAGGCAGGAGAATGCTAAATAAAATAGTACAAGGCCAGGGATTTAGCTCAGTGGTGCCACTTCCTGCCTTGCAAGTGCAAGGTCCTGAGTTCGATACCTGGTACCAAAAATAAATAAATAAATAAAATAGTACAGTGGTACCTCAGTTCATGAACTTAATTTGTTCTACAACTTTTGAAAAGATGACCACATTTGTGTTTGTGTGGGAAAGATGGCTGCAGTTGTGTTTGTCACCTGATGCAGAGTTTGCAAACAAAAACAAAAGTGAACCGAGGCACCACTGTATCAGACTCATACCTTCAACCAAAAATACACTGATTGTCAGGTGTATTTGAGCCCTATATGCAAAGCACAACAATTTGAAATATGTCATACTGGGAGCTGAGTCCAATCTCTACCACTGTTGAGCTGCTGTGGCAGTGGTCTGAGCGCCACTGCCAGGGACCCTGAAATAAAGTCTGCCTTTCCATCCCTAAAAAACAAAAACGAGGGCCGGGATGTAGCTCAAGCTCAGTGGTACCGTGCCTGCCCCACAAGTACAAGGCCTTCAGTTCGATCCCCAGTACCTGGAAAAACAAAAACAAAAGCACAAAAGAAGACAATCTTTATATCCTCAGGGCTGGGGGAAAAAACCTTTAAAAGATATGGAAAGCACAAACCTTCAATGAAGTTTAATACATTTAAATTAAAAGTTAAATCTTGTAAACAATAAGAGATCATAAAGTAAAAAGACAACCCAAAGTGTGACACCAGCAATTAATGATGCACAAGACTAAAAAAAAAAAATCGTAATATCCAGAATTAAAGTACAAATTTTAAAATGCCTGACTGAACACTGAACAAGACAAGAACATGCAATTTACAGAATGGCAGTGACGTGTGAGAAGATGTGGGAGCAATGCTGCGTGATTTTCGGGGAAAACCATTTGATCAGGCCTGGTTCTCCTGCCCGCGAGCCAGCGAGGGCATGCTGAGACATAGCTCCATTTTGGCCTGGTCCCAATGAGACCTCAATGATCCGGTGGGGCTGTGATGCTCCAGGACAAGGTTACACCGGCAGGAGACATCCTGGGAGGAACAAAGTCTTCATCTGCACAGTTCCTCATCGATCTAGGAATTCCTCCGCTCCCCAGTCATGTTACATTTGTTTCTCCCAATGTACTGAATAAAAGAGTTAGTTTCATTAATTTGTCTTCCAAGGTACTTCTTAGAAGTTATCAACTTTATTTCAAAAGATGTTTGTAATATGCTTTCTATATCCTTTTAAATTCTGTAAAATCTGTGGTAATGTCTCCTAGATCTTGATATTGTAATTTTTAAAACGTATAGTTGATATTGTGTAACAGGAAGTAAAGGTCTAAAGGAGCAGGGGAAGTGAGATGGGTAGGGGAAAGGAAAAAACGGAAAAGAAAAAATATGAGAAAAGGAAAAAAATGGAAACAAAGTCTTTGCAAATAGGGAAGGGTGGAGGGGGTGAAGGGATGGCAGCGGAAGGGGGAAAATAACCAAGACACTCATGTACAGGTACAAGATCCCAGTGATGAATGTACCTGCATTTTACACCAAAAATGGACCAATAAACTTAATGGGAAAAAAAAAAAGCAGCAAGCTCAGAGGCTTTGCCTTTTGCCGCCCAGAGCAGCACGGATCAGGCCCAGAGCTCAGCTTCTTCTCAGTCTGTTTTCCTACCTTTCCTGTGTAATAAGTGAATTCGTCTCGTGCTGCTGTGACTCACAGGAGACCAGGACTCACTGCAGAAATCCTAGCAACGTGTCCTTCCCCTGTTCCCTACAAAAAGATGCTTGTCCTCACTGGCTATTGAGGAAATACAAATTAAACTGCAGATGAGATTCTGTGTGGTAGCACAGATTGGGAAAATTCAAACTCTAACTTGTCAGCAAAGATCTGCTACACAGGGACCCTTGTGTGTGGCTACTGGATGTTTGCATTGGTACAATCTTGGAAGAACAGGTTTTTTGTTTTCTCCAGTACTGGGGACTCTATCTGGCGTTGAGCTACAGCCCCAGTCATTTTCATTCTTTTATGTTGAGCCAAACTCAGTATGTTGCCCATACTGGTCTCAAACTGGTAATTCTCCTGCCTCAGCCTCCTGAGTAGCTAGGATTACAGGGATGTACTACTGCACCCAGCTCTGAAGAGCACTTTTGCATTCTCTACAATACTTGATGGTCCACAAACTTATGAATTTTTTGTTGTTGCTGTTACCAGAGATCCAACTTGGGACCTTGTACTTTCGAGGCAGGTGGCGGAACCACTGAGCTAAATCCCTGGCCCTGAGTATTTCCATTTCTTGGTATATAGAGAAACTGGGCTTTCATACTGAACTACAACCCCTTGTTTTAGTTTTTGAGACAATGTCTTGCTATATCACTAAATTGCTCAGGCTGGGCTCAATCTTGCAATTGCCCCGCTTCAGACTCGAGTGCTGGGATTACAGGTGTGTGCCATCACTCTGCAGTATAAAGAGAAACTAGCACACAGGTGTAAGCAGGCATATTATGTTTCTAATAGTGTAAACCTAGGGGAGCTCTTCAATATGCAATGACAGACAGACCACGCTGTGATGTTATCCCTATGATAAGACACATCTAAGCACATCTAATCATGAAATGTTGATCACACAACAAGAAATGAAATAATTTTACATAAAACTCAAATGCAAAACTATGGTACCTACTTTCCTGGCATCATACATCTGTTACAACCACCCAAAAGGATAAGCAGCAAAATAAGGAAAATGATTCTCTGGGAGAAAGGAGAAAGGTAATCAGGAAAAGGTGCAGAGGGCTCAAGTCTATCATTAACGTTTCCGATAAGATCCGAAGCAAAAAAAGCACAAGAGCAAATGCACCCAGTGTGGGTGGAGATGCATTATGCTCATTTTCTCATGCTCAAATGACATTATAACTGAAAATTATTTTCTGAGGCTGATCAGACCTCCAATCACCTGACCCAGGGTACAGCGGCTAGATGACAAAAGACAAGATCTTAGTGCACAATTGGGGCCCAGGATGGTCAAGCTCTTACCAGGCTGACAGTCTCCCAGAGCTGCCACTACTTACTGAACATGTGGCGTCTAGAAGGGGTACGGGGCCGTGCAGGGAATAGTGGAGCAGAGCACTGAGCAGGTTCCTAGCAACAAGGGAATGCAATATTCCAGCAAGAACAGCTCATAGATTAACGGGACATTTTTCACCCATAGATTAATTTCTGCCTGTAAAGGAGTTTTGTGCATGACTCATGCTGCCCTTAGCTGCAGTACTGCCTTGCCATCCAAGACGTCACAGCGTCACGGATCAGAGACCCCCGCTGTGACCAGTGGTGTGGGGAGCTGTTCCCTTCCCACTCCAGCTGCTGGCTCTTCAGGCTACCACTGTGGGCTAACAGGCAGACTCTGACTTCTCATACGACAAGCCAGTGTATGAATTTTCAGTCGCTCAGGGTGGCCTCCATCTTCCTCTTTGTGGCAGTCTGGTCAATATAGTTTGTCACATATGGATACTGTCTAATGTCTACGTGTGTATGGCTTCTGTAACAGAAAAACAAATCAATTAAAGTTATGTATTTCAAAACTCACCTGACCCAGGCAGTCTACGAACTGGAATCTGTTTTCAGAATACGATCTCTCCAAGCAGCTGCAGCTGAGCACTGGGCTAAGTACCTGGCCAGGCACTGCAGCTGGGCAGCCCTGCGATGAAGGGTTTGCTGAGAGTGGACAGAAGCAGGTTCCCCTTCCTGTTCAGCATGTGCCCCTGCACCTTCCAGTTAGAACGGGAATGTGATCCTGGCATTTCCTGGACCAACAAAACATGCTTCCTCTTACTACTGCCTGTCACAGAAACACACTTTAAGGTGTACTTTCACTTTTCATCCGTCACGTGGTAAAAGAGGGAAAAGGGGTTCTCCTGCGCAACTGGTGGGAATGGAAGCCCAGCCACCTTGGGGGAAAACATGGCAGTGTCTGTTTAAATGAAAACTAAGCCAGCCGTAGGGCGCACTCTATACCTAGTAATGGGAGACCGTGGCAGGAAATTACAAACCAAGGTCAGCCTGGGCAATTTAGCAACTTAATGAGACTGTCTCAAAATGAAAAATAAGAAACGGGTTGTAGCTCAGAGTCAAGGGCCTGGGTTCAATGCCCAGTACCACAAAACGAACTGATCTTGAAAAAGGGTAACTGTGATTACTGAATAGGTAACAGTAAAGAAAAAGAAGAAAAATGGGCACTTATAATCTAATGTGTCTTGGGTTCTTCTCAGAAATCAACTTGTGGCCAGGTGTGATGCCACACACCTGTAATCGAAGTACTCAGGAGGCTGAGGCAGGAGGATCACCAAAAGTCTGAGACCAGCCTGGGCTACACAGTGAGTTCAAGGCCAGCATGAACTACAAAGCAAGACCTTGTCAAAAAGAAAAAAAAAGACATCACATCAACTTGTAAGTTACCAGTTCATCATAGGGTTGAATTAAGCTAACAGATTTTCACCTCAGCTCCAAGAAATGAAATTAACTTCTATTCCATGTCTTCCTGAGTTCAAACACCAGTGTCAGTCACAGAAATTAAGCCACTAGTTTCCTGATCCTGACTTAAGTACTCAACAAACCACAACTTTCAAGTGGTTACTTTAAAAAAAAAAAAAAAAGTAGCACATCATCTTTCTTTTACGAGAAATCAAGCAAAATTCCAAGCATCTGAAGTAATGACAACAAAATAAATTCAAAGTAAAGGAGTTGAAGGAAAACAATCTACTGAGTCTTAAGTAAAATTTCAATAAGGTGAAGAACCACAGATTTTATATGTGAGATACAAGTCCGATACCGGTAAGATTTGCTGTCCTGGGAGCAGATGAACAGCAACATGTTTTTAGGCTGCTGACAGAAATGAACTGAGCAAAATTTGGGGAATGAAGCAGAGACAGGCTTAGTCAGACTCACTGCCTGAGCCCCAGTGAATTTTCAGCATCACTGTTCTTCTGAACCAGCAGACAGGCGGCCGAGACAGGGCAGGCAGGGCAGCTCCCAGTGCATGCCCACACCCACAGCTCTCCTTAGCGCTCTCGCTTCTGGCTTCTGGGCCCCACACCAGTGGTACCAAGATGCTCACCTCTTTCTGCCTCTCCAAATTCCAAAAGCAAAGACATCATCCCCGGTCAGCTTGCACTGCGTGAGGTCTCTTTCAGAAGCCTAGTTTCAGGTGCTCTGTGCTCTCTCAAGAGCCCACCCTGAGCAAGGACTCCACCTCCAAGCCACTTTAAACAGGCTGTCTCTTGCCACGCCCGTGCACACCCATAATCCTAGCACTTGGGAGGCCAAGGCAGAGGATCTTGGCAAGTCGAGGGCAGCCTGAGCTACACAGTGAGTGAGTTCAAGGCCAGCCTAGAATACAAAGCAAGACCCGCTATCAAAAACCTAGAAAAAAAACCAAACAACAAAAAGCCCAGGCCATTTCCATGTACGTCAAAGAAGACCCTGGACACATGGTGCAGGGAAACACTTCCCAGCCATCTTCAGTAAGAAAACTTCCAACTGCAGGGAGTATGGGAAATTTTCCATCTATTTGTAAGGTCAGCTCACAGCCAGAAAGTGTTTGTCTTCAACTATATAAACAGAAAGCATCAGCCAGGTGTGTGGCACATGGCTATAATCCCAGTACTGGGAGGCTGAGGTAGGAGGACTGCTGCGAGTTCCAGGCCAGCTGGAGCTCCACAGTGAGCCTTCAAGACCACCCTGAATTACACAGGGAGACCTCATCTCAAGAAACCAAAGAGCCGGGGATGTAGCTCAGTGGCACTGCGCCTGCTTCGCAGGCACAAGGTCCTGAGTTCAATCCCGGGTACAAAAAAGAAAAAGAAAATATCACCTAAAAGCAATTCTTTATCCTACCCAAATGATGAAATGCTGTACTAATGTCTCAGAGAGTAATACATTAACGAAACATCAACAACTTACAGATAAACATTTTAATTGGTTAAATATATTACTTTCAAGATATTTTTGAAATTGCATTTGTACTGTACTAATCAACAGCCAAAGGCAATAAAAAAGTTTAAAACGAAGAATGTTCTGACATTAACATGTGACAGGCACTGCTATGTAAAGTAACATACACTGCTCCCAAGAATAATATTTTTTGAAAGTAATTCACCTTAAATGTGCAAGGACAAATCTGTAATCAAAGGCTGGAAGAAATATATATTAGTGCCTGCTTTTGAAAAGTTTATTTTACATTTTAAATACAGTATTTTTCTCATTAAAAAAAAAAGCCAGGAAGTGCCTAATTCCAAGGTTTCTACGCCATGTATGCGTGAGAGCTGTGGGATGGGCTAGCGTGTTCTGGAGCTAACAGTGTGGGCATGGGGACTGCTTCTCAATCAGACTTTAGAGACACAAGTTAAGCAGTGTTTGGGAGGAAAATAATCCAGTTTTCTGAACAACCAAGAGAAAACAAAGTTAGATACATACAAAACCGGGTATTCAAGAAATGCAGCACACAAAAACCTCAACAACAGCTGGTATGTAGTGAACTATATTGCAGCTAATCATGGAATCCCTCCTGTAAGAAGTGTTCTATGATTTCAAATTTTAAAAATCTAAGTCTTTCAGTACAACATAACAATGACACTAAGTGTTGTCATTTTCTATCTATACCACCCTCCCTTCTGAAAAGAAGAATCTCTAGATTTACCACATAAATTTGAGGCAATTAATCCATATTTGCTTTTGGTAAGAAAAAGATGTAGCTCTTCCCATGACTAAAGACATAATACAGATTAAAGCTATAAAATGTAAGCATGAGTATAAGCATTTCCAATTCTAATAACTCCAACTGGAATCATACAGGGTTTGTGCCTTAGTAACAAATGAAAAGAAAATGGACTGTCTCTGGCAGTGATTCCCATATTAGTGTAATGGTACTCCCCAAACACTGAATTATCTTTAAATGACTTTATATATTTTAACTCAGTAGCTGTCAGTTTGAGTTTACAAAATCCCAAGCTATATGCTTTGTGCAGAAAAGTTTCAATTTGAGATGCTTTATAAAGCCAAATCAAAACAAAAAATTAATTGATTTTGTTTTGCTACTGGTGGTAGGAATACTGGATGGAGAGCAAAGGCCTGAGTGCCCGTGGAGACTGGAGAAGGTGTCTGGGGCGTTCTCTGTATTCTGACATTTCGGTTGTCTACTGGACCTGAATATTCTAAGTTTATCTCAGAAAATCTCTACAATATAACGCTCAACTAAACAAACAGGTGCACTCAAACTAAAAATAGTGTCATTCAGAGCAAGATCAAATTGAGGCAATTTCTCTTTCTACTATAATCTGTGAGGTCTTGAGTTTTTAAGTTGCAATAATGGTGACCTTCAATCAAAGCCAGCTGCCTCTGATGTAAACTATTCAGATAAGCACTTCAAATTAGAGGGCACCGTGTCTATGGCTCCAATAAAATACACGGAGCAGGCAGCAGCGAACTAAGCATCAGCCAGGTGGGTCGATGCTGGCATGTTTTGTTTTAGGGACTTTGAATATTTAACATCCACTAGTGCTTCTGCTGGTCAGCACCCAAGCGCTAGATGAGTCTGAGAAATCCTTCTTAACCCCAAAATATTAATGCTAAAGAGTTTCAAGGAAATCCTGATCCCCAACAAGAGTTCACAAACCATCAGACCAAAATCTTGCCGGTAAACACTGACTCCAATGCTCCACATAGGTCAAAAGAAAGTAAACGCCATCCTCTGCCCTACCCTAGATTCCAGACATGGTAACAATTTTATCTAGTATAATAGACTCTGTAGTAGACGGATTTGGATCTCCACAAAGAGTAGGAGTTGTCGAACTTGAGGAGGTAGACTCCTCTCCCTGGGTATTGGTGGCTGCCAGCATATACTTCCTCGTGACAGTCCCGTCGATACACAGGCACAATCTCATCCAGCAGAGGTTTGTTGGCATTCTTTTTGGCTTTCTCTTCACAAGTGATGTTTTCTGTGAGAGAGAATACAGACAAGTCAAAGAACAGATCCAGAAAAAAGACCTTTGCATTGAACAATTAAACTCCACCCTTCCTTTAACAACAGCGCTTGCTAGGAATTCTCCTGAACCATTCCATTACTTATGTGGATGAGCGTGTACACAGTCACTCATCCATACCTGCGCAGTGCTGTGTACCCACCCAGTACTGTTCTGAGCCCAGGGAACTAACTCAGTGCTGAACGTCTGATGGTGGCAGCAGTCAGCCTCCTAGTCTTCTCTGTCTTACCACTATTCCTATTACTTGTTCCCATTTTTCCCCTTCTGTACTGACTGAATTCCTAATTCCTTCCCAATAGGAGGTATCTTGTTCATCTAAGTAAGACCTAGCAAAACATTGTTCTGATCTCCTCTTCTACAACGTGAGTCTCCCCTCCCCTCCCCTTCCCCATTTTAGGAATAAGAAAAGGTAGTTTATGATGCCTATTACTTTCTGTAATATCTTGAATATGAAAGAGTAAAAAAAAAATTTTTTTGTCCTTTTGATTCAGGATTTTGCTATACAGTTCAGGCTGTCTTTGAACCCACTTTATAGCCAAGGCTGGTCTTGAACTTGCAGCAATTCTTCTGCCTCAGCCTCCCTAGTGCTGGGATTAAAGGTGTGCACCACACCTGGCCTAAAAGTAAAATTTTTAAAAATACAGTAAAGAGGCATTCAGAGACTCCCTACAGATACAATTATTTCTACTAGGCCTATTAAACCCACAGATGATCCAAGTGGCAAAAAAAATTAGCTCTGATCACAGGCTGCCCAAGTTAATAGTTTTCTGATATGAGCTTAGAAAAGAAAATACCTTAAAAAAAAAAAAAGACAATAGCTCTAAAACCTACAGGAATGAGAAAATTATGTCCAGCTAAAGTCTCAGTTTAATGTATTAAATATGAACAGCCTCAATTAAAATAGGTGAAGGAAATATTCCACACAGAAGATAAATGACTCAGGTTTTAACATCACAGAGAGTTTTTGGGACATGAATTAAGTGGCTGATGCTTGTCGATGAACACTATCATGAACTCAAAACAAGAAAGGCTGCGAAGCACTCACACCTGCACAAAGTGAAGGGAATAAGAGTAAACTACAATATGGCATCCTGCATTGTATCCCGGAACATAGCTAAAAACTAAAGAGATCTGAATATGGACTTTAGACAATAATAATTTTCAATATTGGTTCATTAGTTAAGACAAATGTACCATAATACATGATAAGAAATTAACAACAGGGCCGGGGATTTAGCTCAGTGGTTCTGCCGCCTGCCATGTAAGTGCAAGGACCTGAGTTTGATCCTGGGTACCAAAAAAAAAAAAAAAAAAAAAAGAAATTAACAACAGGTGAAACTAGCTGCATGGTATACTGGTACTCTTTGTGCCATCTTCACACTTGATCTTAGCCAAAAGGCCGAGAAGCAATATGCGCCATCTTTAAATTTTCTATAAATGTAAAATTATTCAAAAAAGTTTATTTTTTTTAAAAGTACATGACACTCATATAAAAGTAGGTCCAATCAGATTGCTTTACCGTAGTAATACCTACAATTTTTTAAAGATCGTTCATGTATAAATGAGAAATACGGAGCCATTCAAAAAGTACATTACTGCCTCTCGTCCATTAACACGTTCCTGCCAGCTTGACCCACCACTTCACTGTCACCTCAAGCGACTTGCAACAACCAACACGACTTATCATGCACCCAATGGGACAACCATGTACGTACCACCAGCAGTTCAGAACCACCCAGTAGCCAGACACATGAATTATGGCCCTGTCATGAACGTGTTAATCCAAGATCCAATTTTACTCAATAAAGATTACTGGAACAGATGAGCACTACACCTTTTATCAGTTTAAGCAAAGACTTAGGACCTAGAAACAATAAAGTGGAGACTCTCAACAAGAGGATGGGCCACCATCTACACTTTTTCAGAGAAAACAAAATGTCTGCTTTCAAGACTTTTGGGAGAAAAGCTAAGGCAACCAACCAATGGACAAAAGCCTATACTCTGGCTTGGCATGGTAGTGTACATCTGTAATCCTGGCACTCTGAGAGACTGAGGCAGGAGGATCTAAGTTTGAGCACAACTTAGGCAATTTAGTGACTTAGCAAGATTCTATCTCAAAATAATAAAAAAGGGCTGAGGATGTAGTTCAGTGTCAAGACCCTGGGTTCAATCGCTAATGCCATAAAAACAAAACAAAAACACAAAACTCTGGACTTTCCTACCTGAAACCAAGCCACAGGAAAGCCCCATAAGATGCACATTATCCAGAGTAGCCTCCTAGGGCAGAAGAACAAATGCCCTAAGCCTACAAACAAGATTTGGGAGCTACAACTTCTGATGGGATGTGGTTAATTCACTCCTAGAGAACAATGCTTGGAAGCAATCAGCTTGCCCTGTTCCTGATAACAGAGGTTTAAATGATTAGCTTCAGCTGCAAGTCATGTTAGGGTTAGGAATGGCATAATGGTGGGTCATGTCATTTCTCCTGGGAGGGGCAGGGCGCATTAGAGATAAGGTCAAGGCATCAAGGGTCTCACCTTTAAAAACCCAGCTCAGCTATTTTTATAGCACCTTTCCATTATCAATAACCCAAAAACTGTCATCAGCTGAGGGCTGGACTAGGGAGCAACCTTCTTCAAGATCTCTAGCAGGCAAGACAGGAGAAATATACTCCCTCAAGTGACCTCTGAACAGGGCATTTTTTGTACTTTTGTTTTTAGGGAGGATATGTTTCCCCTCAGTACTGCGGACTGAACCCAAAGGCACATCTGCCCTTTTTTATTTTTTATTTTGAGACAGGATTGCTAAGTTGTCCAGGCTGGCCCCCAAACTTGTGATCCTCCTGCCTCAGCCTCCTCACTGGCTGGGATCACAGGTATGTGCTGCTGTCCCTGTTATACGTTATTTTTTGTTTTGTAGTACTGGGGATGGAACCCAGGGCTCTGGATATCCAAAAGCACAAGTTCTCCCACTGAGCTACACTCCTAGCCTACAAAGTCTTGGATATGACTTACAAAGCTCGTTATAAGTAACAACCCACACACAGGATGTTGCTGAATAGCATCTCGCCAGCCATTTGACTCAGAACCCCTCACCTCTTTTGGGTTTTTTTTTTTTTTAACTTTTATAATTTTTCTTTTCTGTTAGTAGAATTTGTAAGGCAATGTTTTCCCTTGCTGGTAGTACTTAGGAATAAAGATCGCTGGAAAAAAAATGCCATGTAATGCAAGGCAGTGTGTGCTCCTGTATTTATGGGCTCAAATGTGGACCTGTCAGGAAGGTCTTCCCACCTCCTTCTGGGAGTCAGCACGGAATCGTACTGGAGTTTCTGAGACACTGACAGTTCATACAGATAATGGGACAGTATAAAAACTGATTGATTAAATATTAAGGGCTGGGCATGGTGGCACTCAGAAAGTTCAACCAGGAGGATGAGTTCAAGGCCAGGCTGGACTATACAACATCAGGACCTTGTCTCTAACTAAACAAATATCCAACATTAAACTGAATATTACATTTAATTTCAAGAAAATGATTATGGTGTGCCCAGTGTGTGTGATTCCATACATGACCCGGGGGCCCCAGAGTGGCATGGTGTGGTGATGCAATTCAACACCTGTCAACCTCCAGAGCGGACTCAACTGTTATGCCCATTCACGCACTTTCAAGAACAGCTCTTCAGCTGGGGGTGGAGGCGCACGCCTGTCATCCCACCACTTGGGAGGCTGAGGCAGGAGGATCACTGTGAGTTTGAGGCCAGCCTGAGCTACATAGTGAGTTCAGTTAGCCTGCACTACATAGAGAGACCCTGTCTCAAAAAAACAAAAAGGAAAAAGCATCTCTCTTCAAATTTACCCTAACCCTCTTCAAGAACAAGCACTCTGTCATCAAGTCCTCTAAGAGGCCACTGAGTCCCACGGAATGAGACATGGCGCTTTCCCATTCTGGGACTGGGCCCCCCTCCTCCACACTACTTCCAACTGAATGCTTATTAGACACGGACCCAAGCCCCATGTTTGCACCTTTCTGACCCACAGAATCAAGGAACATTTTTGCAATAAGCAGCACATTTTATAACTTACTTCCTACACTGACACAGTTTAGACTATCCTTAAAAACACCTGACCTTTGACTATTTATATTAAAATTCTTTTTTTTTTTTCCTGGTACCGGGGATTGAACTTGGGTCCTTGCACTTGCAGAGCAGGTGGTGGCGCCACTGAGCTAAATCCCCAGCCCTAAAACTTAAACTCTGGAGAGGCATAACTGAAAAACTCCTAGATAGGACATTCCAGTGAGCTTTTAAATTTACATAAAATTTTAGAATGACCTAAAAAACTATTATCGGTAGGAACCAAGGATGTAGGTAGCAGCACAGAGCCTGCCTGGCAAGTGCAAGGCCCTGGGTTCGATTGCTGGTACCAAAAAAAAACCAAACTATTATCAGAAACATAAATTTAAGTAAAGTACAAGGTTTAATTCAAGTAAAGTGAGAAAGAAATCCTCACTTGTGGCTTTAAAATTTTTCAAAACAGGGCATGGTGGTGCGCATCTGTAGTCCCAACTACTCAGAAGGCTGAGACAGGAGGACTGCCTGAGCGCAGGAGTTTAAGACCAGCCTAGGGGCTGGGGATTTAGCTCAGTGGTACCGCACCTGC
Source organism: Heterocephalus glaber (assembly GCF_053883595.1). Lineage (NCBI taxonomy): Eukaryota > Metazoa > Chordata > Mammalia > Rodentia > Bathyergidae > Heterocephalus > Heterocephalus glaber. The sequence goes on along the minus strand of NW_028258372.1, from coordinate 46,722,954 downwards.
CTTGCAAGTGCAGAGTCCTGAGTTCCATCCCTGGTACCAAAGGGGGAAGAAAAAAGACCAGCCTAGGTAATACAGTAAGCCTGTCTCAAAAAAAAAAAATTTTCTTTTTCCAGAATGATCCTACTGGGCCGGGGATTTGGCTCAGTGGTTTCAGCGCCTGCTGCTCAAGCAGAAGGACCCGAGTTCAATCCCTCGTACCAAAAAAAAAAAAAAAGAATGATCCTACATATTTGACCTTTCAATACATAAGGCTGGAAGTAAAACAGTATTCAGAATGCAGTAAAATAGACCGGGTGTGGTGGCACACACCTGCAATCCTAGCACTCAGGAAGTACATAGTGGCTTCATAAATAGCAAGACTTTGTCTCAAAAAACCAAAAATCAAAACCAAAACCAAAAGCCAACCAACCAATGACAAAAAAACCAGTGAAATAGTAAAGTGCCAAACAGACCCTGAGCCTCTAAGAAGGCTGGCCACTCAGCTTTTTCAGCCAAAGCTGCTATTCTGATTCCTATCTTGAAATCCTTTCAAAGCCTCACGCACTCTAGGTGGGAATTTTGGGAAGTGACAGGATCATGGTGTATGATGCTGACAGGTTTGCAGCAGCTGCAGTGTTGGGAGGTAAAGCCTAGCGGGGAACGGTAGGTCACTGTGGGCATGCTGTGAAAGGTTGTAATTCCTTTCTTCCTTGAGCGCTTCTTCCTGCTGGTCCTGCCATGGACTGTTTCTCCTCTGCCAAGCCCATCTACAATGCCTCCCTGCCTTGGAACCAGATGACAATAGACTGAAACCCCTACAAACTGTGAGCTAACATAAACCTCTCCTTTAACTTGTGGGTGTTAGGTATTTTGTCCCAGCAACAAGAGGGTAACTAAGACAGTTGTCTAATGAAAAGACTGTTCCCTGACCATGAAGTGTTAATCAGGAAGTGTGTGGCTGGCTGACATGTGAACTGTGCACCGTTTTTGCCAACATACAACCCAACAGCTCCTGAACACAAACCAATGGGTCTACCTTCTTCCTCCTCATCGTCGTCACTGGACTCGCTGACATGTACACTGACAGCAGTGTTCGGAGAATCTGTCCATTCAAAGTACACCCCAAACCCAATGTCATAACTGTCTGTAGCAAATTCCCAAAACAGATAAGATCCTTCTTCGTGGGTGGGGACTCGAACAGTGACCACTTCTCCTCGGCCCACTGTAATCACAGAATCTGCATCCTGCCGAATCTTCTCTTTAAAGTCTTTTATCTGGGGACGAGTCCACATGGATGGAGCTGCTATTACTGGAAGAGATTCTAAAGGCAAACAGGAATTACAAAAGCTGAAGAGAAGAAGCCTCCACCCTGCAGACGTCAACATTTGCATAACCCCCCGGCCCAGGGCACTCAGGCAGCCTCTTGTGAGTCACACCACCACCCCTGACCACTGTCACTGCAATGTGCTGCTCTTCCCTCTTAATTCTACTCTTGCTTCAGCCCTCTTCATTCAGTGTCCCCTTCCTCAGGACAGCTCTGACTTCTCCGAGGTCGCAGTCCACATGTTACATGATCTCACGCTGTAATTACATGACCCCTCTTTCCATCATACTACTTACCACAACAACTTACATCTTCTGTGCACTATTCTTCCTCATCACTATATTCCGTGTGCTCAGAAAACCTTCAAGCAAATGCTGAATAAATGAACTGCGCATGGGAAGCTAGCAGAGTTTTGGAAATGGTTAGTCATTGGGACAACATGATACTTCAAGTGTCAAAAAGGACACTGTAATAGTATATGGTAGCCAGCCTCCAGGATGGCCCAGAGATCCAAATGTCTGGCTCCTCACGACACCACGGGCTTGGCTTAGACTATGGTGGGAGTTGCTAACGACCACTTCTGAAGTCAGGGCCTATAAACACTGCCGCTTTTGCTTTATTATCTTTTGGATAATGTGCTCTCGGGGACGACAGCCTCTTGTGTGTTGAGACTCACACAGTCCTATGGAGGGGCACCAACCTGTCAGCCAGGGGACAGAACCATTTTGGAAGCAAGTCCTGTAGTCCCAGTCAAACCTTCATATAACCACAGCCCCAGCCAACATGTGGACTGCAACCTCATGACCGATCCTAGCCTGCATGATTCAGCTTAGCTGTTCTGAACTCCTGACCAACAGAAACTGGGTTTCATAAGAAACGTTTATTATTATTTTAAATTGCTCAATGAGTGTAATGTTACACAGCATTAAGTACAGTAGTACCTCAGTTCACAAACAATTCTTTGCATGATTCTGGTCACAAACCAATTTGGGAGAGCTGATCAAATTCAATGGTTAGGTTCAATGTTGACCTTATGGGGAAATTTGATTTGGTTCTCATCCAATTCAGTTTGTGACCAGAATCGTGGAAAGAATTAAGTTCATGAACCAAGATACCACTGTAATTGATATGAGAGAGAAAGAGAAAGATAAAAGATATCTTTGGTCATAAGAGTGCCCAACAGACATCTGATTTGTTCTTCTACACTATTCTAAAGGTCACCACAAGCATCAGATTCAGACTCAAAAGAGTAAAAAGTATCCTCACTCTCAGATACATAATCACTCTCACAAGCTGGTCATGAAAGCTCCTGCATCTGCTTTGCACGGGGCCTGAATGGTTGAGCACACACGCCAAATCATACCTTTCGGTCCGTTCTCCAGGGCTTCTTCCGCAGCTTCTGGCTCAAGTTCTTTTTCAGAGTTCTCAGTGTGGGTCTGAGCCTGCCCATTAACGGACATCACATCACTTGGGACAGCTGCATTCACTTTTGACGAAGTAGGCAAAGAAGCTCCAGCCACTGCCACATCCTGCTGTTTCTGTAATGCTGCCTACAAATCAAGAAGCAAAGACACACTGACCAGGAGGTTAACAAATGGGACACTTGCCTTGGAGTGCATTCTGACCCCATGCTCTGTCCTGCCAAAGCTTTCTGCTCCAAGAATTACCAACAAATATTTATCACCTTTTATTCTACTTATAATGAATACCACTATTAGTTTAAAAAGATGAAAATTAATGTGGACAAAAAACTAACTGAAGGTGAGACGGTGATGACTCCAGTAAACCCAGCACTTTAGAAGGCTGAGGCAGAAGGAAAACAAGTTTGAGCTCAGCCAGAGCAACTTGGTGAGGCTGTTTCATTAAAAATAATGGAGGGGGTGGAGGGAAAAGAAGAAGAAGAAAAAGGAGAAGAAAGCTAGGGATTTAGTCAGTGTGGAAGCCCTGGGCTCAAGCCAGTAACAGCAACAAAACTAACTGAGGTTCCCATTTCCATGGTCTGAGAATCACTAGAAAAACTAACCAGGAAAAAGCAAAGTAGACAGAAATAAGCAGAATAATAAATTTATGGCAAAATCTGAATAGAATAACATGTCTTCTTAAAGTTAATGGAAGAAAATTGTCTTGATAAAATTCAATTGCATAAAACTTGAATTAGGAAAATTATAGGAACTTTGTATCAACAAATGGTCACAGAAAAACATTCACAAAGAAGCTGTAATTGGTAAAATCTGACAAAGACCCTACAGGTAATCAACGAATCACAGACAAAAGACACAGCTCAGTGGGTAAAATTCAATTACATTAAAAAAATTCAATTTCATAAAACTTGAATTAGGAAAATTATAAACTTTGTATAAACAAATGCTCACAGAGAAAACATTCACAAATACAGAAGCTGTAATTGATAAAATGTGACACAGACCCTTCAAGTAATCAATAAATCAGAGATGAAGGGCTGAGGACATAGCTCAGTGGTAAAGCACTTGCCTAGTGTGTAACAGACCCTGGGTTCAAAACTCAGCACTGGAAAAAACCAAAAACAAATAAAAACTATTCTTGGGCCGGGGATTCAGCTCAGTGGTTCTGCCGCCTGCCTCGCAACCAGAAGGACCTAAGTTTGATCCCTGGGTACCAAATAAATAAATAAATAAAAACTATTCTTATACAGACAAAAATATAATTAGAATTAAATTTATTTATTTTTGTGGTGCCAGGGATAGAACCTAGGATTTCATATTAGCCTAAATAAGTGCTCTACCACTGAGCTATACCCCTAGGCCACAACTAAATTTAAAACTATAGTGGAACCTCAAGTTACTACCGGCCTAGCCAGGTGTGGCAGTGCACACCTGTCCTCTCAGCACTCAAGGAAGCTGAGGCAGGAGGATCACCAGGAGTACGAGGCCAGCCTGGGCTACATTACATAGTGAGTTCAAGGCCAGCCTGAACTATACAGCGAGGCCCTGTCTAAAAAAAAAAAAAAAAAAAAAATGTTACGACCAGCCTGACATACAAAAAACTTGGAGTAATTAAAGACCCTGATTTTGCCTCTTGTTATCTATAGCTCATACCCAGGTAAACATCCAGATCTCAGCTGTATTGACTTACAACCAACTTGAGTTACAGCCAGCCCTTGGGAACCAATAGAATTTGTAAGTCAAGGGTCCACTATATTAATCACATTGTTTAAAAAATTGATCTAAGTAGGTCGGGGATTTAGCTCAGTGGTTCCACCACCTGCCTCATAAGTGCAAGGACCCGAGTTCGATCCCTGGTATCAAAAAAAAAAAAAAAAAAAAAGAAAAAAAATTGATCTAAGAACTAAATACACTTATAAAATGTAGTTGACACTGTATAAAACCATGATTAAAATGTGTGTATATGTAAGCAGGGTGTAGCATGTATTCAGGCTGGGTGTGGTGGCACACACCTGCAGTCCCAGCATGTAGGCTAAACCAAGAGGATTGCAGGTTTGAGTCTTGCCTGGGCGACTTAGCCACTTAGCAAGACTGTCTCAATGTAAAATAATTTAAAAACAGCTGGGGATGTACCTAAGTGGTATAACACCCCTGGTCTCAATCCCCTAGTACCACCACCAAGAAAAAAGAAAGTACATTCACAAATATTAAATCAAAATGGTGTCTGAGTCATGTGAGTAAAACTACCTTTAACCCAAGGGACTACTATTTTGGTACATTCCTCTTTTAAATCAAGATGCACAGACATTATTACTACTTAAAATGCAAAAAGAAAAAGAACCTAAATAACCTTTGGAGGAACTCTGAATTATAATATACATATAGAAAAGTACACAACTCAGACAGCTTGATCAATTTTCACAAATCAAACACATATCCATGTGACCAACACCCAGATCAAGACATTATCTGCTTACCAGAATCCACCTGGTACCACTTTGCAGAAGTCTCCTTGTCCCCAAGAATAAGTCTATCTTATCATACAGATATGCCTTACTGTTTTCCAACTTTACATAAACTGATGTATGTATCAGATATGCTCTTTTTATATCTGCTTTTCACTCAACATTTATTTTTGTTAAGATTCATCTACAGGATTACAAGCAATTGTACTTTGTTGTTTGCACTGCTCTAAAATACTCCACTGCGATAATGTAAAATTTACCCATTTTACCACTGATGAGTACATAGGCATGTAATTTTTAAAATTAAAACACTAAGTCACATATGCCCAATGTTGTTAAAAAAAAAAGAAGATACGTCTAAAGAGCGAGACTGTCTGCTCACCTTATAACCCACAGTTTAAAGAGGATGTATTTTGGTATCTCTGTGAACAGGTTTCATGTGATGCATTGTTTACAAGCCAATTACTTAAAGGAAGAGCAACACCCTCTCTGCTGCTAGTGCAGGACAGTAATACACTTAAGACTTTAAAATACCTTCTCTCAAGGTGTAGATTTTAAATAATTTTCTTGCTAGTTTTATAGAAAGAGTACCAACTACCAGAAAAACATACATAAAACTAAAACAAGTGAGTATGCTCAGAACACTGCATGACCAGAAAGGGAAAAAAAAAAGCATTTTTGCTGATGATCAACCCAGCTCCCTCTCCACAAAGCCTTTCCTGAAACCTGCAGAATGAATAAAATCTCTTCTCTGGGATCCCACTGCCACTAATATGCATCTATTACAAACAATAGACTACAGTTATTTCAATACTCTCTTTTCTATACTTTGGGAAGTTTAAAAAACACAGAAAGGTATAATAACAATGTGACAAACACCCAGTTCATACACCCCCAAATTAACCCCAATTGATACTCCCAAATTAACAAGTGTTCCCATTCTGTAATACTGCTCAGTTTATAAAAATTAGTATTTACAGGGGTGAAGTTTCCTTTGTTTCATACCCTTATGCAAAATTCATTGCAAACTGCTAAAAAACTTAGGTTGCAATGAACTAAAACCCTCTCTCTAAGGCTGAATTCCTGGGTTATCTATTATACCTATTTCCAGACTCAACCAACAGACTCTTTTTTGAAGCAAAACACTTACTGGCACGTTCTAGATATACATAATGATGACACTCATCATAGGAAATCCGTACCTGTCCATGATGGGTCTTGGTTCTTTTTTAACCATTCCCTCCCTCCCTTCAACTCCTCTTCCCCTCCTTCTTTACAGAAGCTTTGTTTCCATTTTTTCCTTCGATTCTTTTTTCTTGTCCCTTCCTTCCTTTCCCTCCCCCCACCCCCGTTCCCCTTCCCATTGGACGTTCTCTTCCCGTTTCCCAGTATCTATTATACATTTTGGTCCTTATTTCCACTTTTGGTTTCTCACACCAGAGAGTATTTAAACACGTGTGTCCGATTTATTTCACCTAAGAGTGTGGTCTAGGGGCCGAGGATTTAGCTCAGTGGTTTTGCCACCTGCTGTGCAAGCACAAGGACCCACGTTGGATCCCCAGTACCAAAAAAAGAGAGTGTGGTCTCAAGGTGCATCCGTTTAGTTAGAAATGTCTCAAGCTTATGGCTGAGTAGTATTTCACTGTATAAAACAACACATTTTCTTTGTCCATTTATCAGTTGATGGACGTGTGGGCTGCTTCCAAGATTAGCTATCACAAACTGTGACAACATAAACAAGGGTATGTATATATCGCTGTGGTATGATGCTTTTCTTTCAGGATGATACCAAAATGGGGACTGGCTGGGTCAAATGAAACCTCTGGTTTTAGTTTTTTGAGGAACCTCCACACTGATTGCACCACTCTATACTCCCACCAGGGTTCCTTTTCCCCCACATCCCCATCAGCATTTGTTATTGGTTGATTTCTTGATAACAGGCATACTTTCTGGAGTGACACGGAATCTCACTATTGTTTTAATTTGTATCTCTCAAATAACTAGTGATGTTGAACTGTTTTTATATATTTATCTGCCATTTCTACTTCTTCATCTGAGAAGTGCATTCCTTTCAGATGCCCACTTTTGGACTGGACCTTTAAATTGGGGGTGGGTCCTGATTTTTTGAGTTCTTTACATATTCTACATATTAGTCCTTTGTCTGAGAAACAGCTGGCAAAATTTTTTTTCCACACTGTCAAATGAAGAATTTAATAAATTGAGTTTGATCATTCCAATCTCAATTGTGGCTTTCCAATACCACTTCAAAGTTTCTTGAATTTGCCCTATTAGACTGATTTTCTCCTCATTAAGTGATAACCTATGAAAAAGATAGTTTATATGAGCTATCCTAGTAAAAAATCATCTTGATGCCTATTAAAGAAAACGGAAAAAGGGCTGGGGATTTAGCTCAGTGGTTTCGAAGCCTGCTGTGCAAGCTCAAGGACCCGAGTTCAATCCCTGGTACCAAAAAAAAAAAAAAAAAAAAAAAACCAGAAAAAAGGGAAGCAGTATATTAAAGTAGAAACAGACTATAGAAGAAATAAAAGAATCCCTCAAAAGTATCTTGAATGAACTCTGGTTTAATGTTCTTTTCCTCCTCTTGTGGATTATACAAAAGGTGCAGAGCTTCTAACTTCTCAATGATATATCTTCAAGGAATTTAAAGATCTTGGAGAAAAAAACACAGATTACTTCATATAATAAGAAATGTAACACTTCTGCACTCCAGTTTTTTGATAGGTGGCAATTATTTTGAAGTGAAAACATGTCACTTAGCACATTTAAGTTTAAGGAAGTATTTTGTGTCTCCGCAGATGTAAAAGACAATGTAAAATCACTATATTCCCTGTGTACAAAATAGGTTCACAGACTAGACTCCTAGTCCCACATTCTCTCACCTAAGTCACCTTTCTTTACACTGAAGCAAAACACAGTACCGAGTGGTAGAAGTTGGACATGAATGTGTTATAAGAAACAGCTTATAACCTAAGATAAGAAGAGTTCTCCTCTGAAGCTGCCCACCCCACTGACAATGCTGTGCCTGAAGGGCATCTCTGAATTAAGGCTACCCTGGTCCTCATGGTTCCAGGACTGCTAACATCTGCCTAAGAGATCACCTAGAAGCAACTTTATATCTTCAAAGCTAACTAATACAAAATTCATTGGTAACTTAAAAAACGGGTTCCAATGAAAAGAAAAGCCCTCTCTAAGGCTGAATTCTGGGGTTGTCTATCATACCTGTTGCTGTGCAAGCTGAACTTGATACAACTGCTGCATGTACTGCTGATAATGCTGCTCCTGCAGCTGGCGGATGAGAGTCTGCTGCTGCTCGTAGTTCCCTGGATACTGTTGGGCTGCATACTGCTGGAACTGCACGGCAGTCTGGGAGTTTAAAGCTGCCATTATCTGCTGCCTAAAAACATTAAAAAATATACACTAGTCTGACTACAGGAGATTGTTCATGACAAAATTAAATGTCCTTAGTATTTTATAGTTTGTAACTCTTAACCGTGACTAAGCTAGTAATGTATAACGATCAGCATGTGTCCCAAGCCTAGAAGAAAGATTTAGGAAAATAAACCTGACCTCTAATTGTTTTTTGTTGTTATGTTTTTGTTTTTCCTGTTGAGACAGGGTCTCACTATGTAGCCCAGACTGGTCTTGAACCCCCTGCAGTACCAGGAATCAAACTCAGGACCTTGTGCTTGTCAGGCAGGTGTGGTGCCACTGAGCTAAATCCCAAGTCCTGGTCTTGAACTTCTTTTTTTTCTTTTTTTTTTTGGTCTTGAACTTCTGATCCTACTGCCTCAGCCTCTAAAGTGCTGCGATTACAGGTATGTGTCACTACATCCAGCTGGCTTTTAATGTTTTACTTTTTCAAGGCAAACTTGGGATGAAGAGTAATAAGCACATCATTATCACTATCATCATAACTACTGTGCCGGGCAGTGTTCAAAGCACATACATGTACTAACCCCACTGAGTCTCACAACAATCATAAGAGGTAGTTCAGTAAGTTGCCCAAGATTCTAGAACAGGTAGATGCCAGAGCCAGGATTCAAATCTAGACAGTCTGGCTCACAGACCACTAATTCATCATCACACTGTAAAATGACAGATTGCCATCTGTAGCAAAAATATGGCATTTAATTATTGGTTCCCCTACCTAAAGACATGAAAAATAAGAAGAGGCAGAATAGCTGAAAGATATTAAGGTGGCCCTGGCAAGGTTAAATAAAGCCAGTGAAAATCTGAGAGTCTGCGGCACTTAATTCAAAGTTCCCTTTACTAACGGGGAAACACTGAAAATGGTATCCGGGCAGGTGTGGTCCAGAAGTAACTATTTCTGTGACATATCCCAATTCTTTCATATTAAAACCACGCTTCATAACTCACTTGTGTGATCACTTAAAGATCTCAAAGCCATCTATTAAGAAATAAACAATCAGATACACAGATAACAAAGCAAATGCTCAGATTCACAAATAGAGCATGAGCCTAGGCCCAGCTAGGGCACCTCACCCTAAAAAAGAGCAGTGTGCACAGTCTCTCTTCAAAGCAGAGCGAGGACTTCAGTGTAAGGCTAGCTTAGGATGCCTGGTTTGATGTATGTACCACATCACCCTAGAACTCCAGGCCTTCTTTCCCCAAGCACTAAGTGGGTGTTAATCACTTCCTCCTTGCACCTACAGCTCTCTTTTGAAGAATCAATCCTTTCTAAGATAACTGCTCTCAGAGCCCTTACTGAGTAAGCAATAGTTTCAGGCTCTGAGGCCTGTATTAGGGTTTAGGGAGGGACACTTGATACAGACTGCACCAACTAGATTCTCTGTCCTCAGAATTTTTAACTGGGTCTCAGATTCTGGCCTGCCTCTGTCAGATGCACAGAAAACTAATCACAAAAAATCCAAGCTGAGATACCCTTGCATACATCAAAGCAGAGTGGCACTTTGCAGATATCAGGAAGAACACAGCCGAGACATAAGCTAGGAAGGAAAGACGAGAGGTCATGTAGACGTAGAGACAGACAAAGCAACTGAGAAACCCAGGTCCTGCTTCTAGTCCCTGGGTTTTGCACATTAATCCCAAAGACTTCCAAATACATTCCTCTTTGATAACAGATCACTGTTAAAAATAAAAAGCAGTTAATAGTCGTCTACCTCCCAGTCATACAAATCACAGAAATATTCAAAGGCACACAACGGTAAAAACTCAGGTATTATGAGCACAGCTCGCTTCTCATTTTGAAACGTAACCCATGCAACAAGCTTACTTCTGCTGCTCCAGCCGAAGCCTCTCTTCTTCCATTCGCCTCCTCTCTTCTTCCTCCCGCCTAAGCCTCTCCTCTTCTTCTCGCCTACGTTTCTCTTCCTCCTTTAACAGACGTTCTCTTTCTTCCTCTTCCCGTCGCCTTTGCTCCTCTTCCTCCTTCCTACAAGGTAAAGAACAGAGAATGAACTCTACACAGGGACTCTTATTAAAAAATCATTTCCAGGGCCGGGGATTTAGCTCAGTGGTTCCGTCGCTTGCCTTGCAAGCACAAGGACCCGACTTCGATCCCTGGTACCAAAAAAATAAAAGCAAAAACAAACAAACAAACAAAAAATCATTTCCAGTGGGCTGGGGATTTAGCTCAGTGGTTCCACTGCCTGCCTCGCAAGTGCAAGGTCCCGAGTTCAATCCCCAGTACCACACACAAAAAAATCATTTCCATTTCATTTCCCAGTGAAAATTAACAATCATTTTAGACAACAATGTGGCAATCTCTATCAAAGCGTGAAACATAGCCGGGCACGGTGGCACCTGTCTGTAATATTGGCACTCAGTGGGCCGGAGCAGGAGGACTGGAAGCATTCGAGACCAGCCTGGGCTGTAGAGCAAGACCTTGTGTCAAAATAAAGAACTGAATCATATACACTTCACTAGTAGAAACTTATCACATGGAGTCAATCTCACAATGCTCAAGATCACATCACGAATAAGTACTGATGGGGTGGGCATGGGGCTCAGTGGAAAAGTGCTCTCCTCACATGCACGAGGCACCACACATCGAACAGTACACATCCGAGAGGCTGCCCAGCCTACACTGCCTCACGCCACAGCCTGGGGGCTTGGCAGAGGGCTGGAAAGTACTTAGCAAAGGTGAACAAAAATGCAACTGTACCCGAAATGCTGCGTAGCCATTAAAAAGGGACAGAACATGATCTAGTATGTAAAGGCTGGTATTATTTGAGGAAACGCAGGTAAATACACAGAAAAAGGTCTGGAAGGATATACTCTAAATTTGTCAGTTATCATTTATGAAAAGAGCAAAAATAAAAGAAAGATGGAAAGGAAAAATTTCAGTGTGCGCTTCATATTCTGTCAGAAATGGGAAAATCATTTATACTGTGTATGTGAATTACTGCTGAAATTTTAAAAATTTAAAGTTTCTGATTTAAAAAAAGAACAACTGGACTTCTAAGTGCGGCCTTTATCCAGCTCTCGCCTATGCGCAAAAGCCCCTTTCCAAAGAAAACGGACGACACCACACCTGGAGCTGACACCTCATGGGGTCTAAACACAGTGTGAAGAGCAGGGAAACTGCACACTCTCCGGAAGACACCACTTCCAGGTCCCACCAAGAGAAGTGTCTGGTGACTCTCCTGCCTCAAGGCCTCTGAGTGATTAACAACATATGCTGTCACTGGCAAGGCTCAAAATACAGCAGCAGCGCCACCAATCTTAACGTGTCACAGCAGCACAGGGCAGGAAGCTCTACAAGCCAGGGCTCAGGTTCCAGGATAAGCCAAAGACCTAAAAGCCTTCAAGTAGTCCTACGTGGAGCTTATACGATGACAGAAGTAATTTTCTTTTGGTACCTGGGATCGAACTTGGGACCTGAGGCAGGCGGCGGAACCACTGAGCTAAATCCCCAGCCCCCGAATTACATTTTTAAAAAGAAAAATGTAGTTTTATATGTTAAGATGAACAGGTATCGATGTTAAGGTGACAATGCTTAATTAAGAAAAATAGCTGAATTATTACTAAAATAACTTAAAAGGGATATATATTTATATATATAAATATATATTTCCAAATATACATAAGTCCAAAGACATTATAGCCATACTTCACAGATCCAACAGTACCACACGACTATAGCACATAAGTCAAAAAGTGTATTCCATTCTTCTAAGAATGGAATTTTTTCCTCTGGATTTAAAAAAAGTTACTTTGCATAAATATTTTCTGAAAATATAATTAAGCTGTTTACCATCCTCTTAAAACAGGAGTAAGCTATAGCTGGTGCTCTATCTCTTGATGATTCAGGTTAGAACTACAACCATAAAAACTGTGCTGTAACAATATCGCAACAACATTTATCTTCATTTGTAATAGCCTCTGGCTAGCAGGCACACTTTTGTAATTCCTCCATCTATTTTTCACAGTTTCTATTTTCTTCCTCACTCTCAGGCTATTTTCTAACCTATTATTTCTAATCCAGGTTAAGGTAGGAAAATAGAAAATCAACTTTCTAAGGTATAATATAATCTAAGGAAAAACTGGTTTTACTCCGGTACCAAAAAAAAAAGAACAAAGTGAAAACTGGTTTTACTGCATAATTTTAAGTTCCTAGAATTTTAAAAATTCAGTTATTAAAAATATAACCACTGGGCCAGGGATTTAGCTCAGTGGCACCGTGCCTGCCTTGCAAGCACAAGGTCCCAAGTTTGATCCCCAGTACCAAAAAAAGAAGAAAAAAAAAATATGACCACTACATAAATTTAAGGTGTTAACCGTAATCTTAGTTCACGACTACAAAGGGGAATCTTTCAAAGATAAACAGCACATTCGCAGCTTCTGCCCCACCCGCTGAAAGTAATTAACAAGGAGCTGGGAGAGAAAGCCAACATGTACGTGCGTGCGTCCGTGCACCTTGAAGCACAGCGAAAGTCACAGAGTAGGGATGCTCCAGGAGCTAGCGCAGACAGCACAGAGGGCGGGCACGTCGGACCAGCGGATGAGGACGAGGGAAGGGGGGCGGGGTGCGTTACAGGGCAGCCTGCTCAGAAACAGAGTGATCAGGCAAGAATGGACACTGCAGCAAGGGAAGAGGGGTCTCCTCTTACAGGGACAGTCGGACAGCACCAGCGCCTCCTCCCTCAAACTTGCAGCACAATCACCTCTCCTCTCAGGAAGTCTCAACAACTGCCCTAAGGAGTGAGGATTAAAGGCAAAACACAACCCAGACAGACACTCTGCATAAACTATCAAAAATACTCCTTGGGGCCGGGGACGTGGTTCAGCGGCACCACGCCTGACTGGCAAGCACAGGGTCCTGAGTTCGATCCCCACACCGAGGAGAATAAAAACAAGCACTCTTTGCCCCAGACATCACCTTTTTTTCTCTTGCTCTTCCTTCTCTATTTTGTGGGATGCAACGTATGTTGAAAAGAGATGGCAACATCTATTTAAGAGCCTGACAAACTGTACCATGGCATCCTCTTTAGACATGCTTCCCAGGGCAGCCCACTCCTTCCTGTAAGGAGCAATAAGAAAAGTTACCTCAACAAGATGAGAACCTGATTTAATTTAAACCTAAATACAAACAATCCTCAACTATAACCACAGTGAAGAATGACTCCAATATAAGCAAAAGGCTCACAATTTCAAGTTGTTTTTCTTCCCAAGAAAGTTCTCTCTGTATAGTTCAAAGTGGTCTTGAACTATGTAGGCCACGCTGCTCCTGAACTTGTGGCAATCCTCCTGCCTCAGGCTCACAAATGCTGAGATTACAGGTGTGCACCACTATGCCCAGCTCAAATTTCAACAAACATACCCTAAGTTAGATTATGCCCCACACAATCCAAATTTAACTGCATTGCTAATAATTCCCACACAGCAAAAAGGTACTAACATTTTTTCTTTATATCATATTTTATCTTTTTTTCATCATATTTTACCTTTAACTGAATAAAATATTCAATATATTCTCTTCTGGCACAATTTTCCATGTTTCAATAAGGGAATCCATCATTACATATTTGAAATGGGTTTTTTTAATATTTTTCTTTTTTTTTTCTTTGGTGCTAGTGATTGAACTCAGGACCTTGTGCTTGCAAAGCAGGCAGCGGAGCCACTGAGCTATATCCCCAGCCCTGTTTTTAATATTTTTGAGGAGAATCAAATGAAACTGTATCTCGTGATGGCACACACCTATAATCCTAGCACTCAGGAGGCTGAGGCAGGAGGATTGCCATGAGTTAGAGGCCAGCCTGGGATGCACAGTGAGACCCTATCTCAAAAAAATAAATAAGTAAGTAAGTAAGTAAATAAAAGTTTCGGTTCTTATTCTAAGGAGCCAGCTATTTATATTGTGCCCTTTCTCAACAATGATCTCTTTTTGTTTGCTACACAACAGAACATGTTACCTTCTGTCATTTCCCAACACATCAAAGAATCCAACCTCAGGACAAGTGTCTGGATTATATGGGCCCATAAGAATTTGCTTATGCAGTGCCACAAGCTTCAACTTTTCTTCGTAAGTTGGATGAAAGGCTTTGCCATCTTTTTCTATAAAAGAAATACAAAGAAAACATTAGCACTGGCAAAATACACAATTTTCAGCATTCTACATTGAAGCTCTGGTATAAGATATGCCACAAATTGCCTGTAAAGACAGAAAAGCTACTACAATGAGATTGTTACTTCCTTTTTTTTGAGACACGGTCTCCCTATATAGTCCAGGCTGGCCTTGAATTCACAGCAATCTTCCTGCCTCTGCCTCCCAAGGGCTGGGATTACAGGGTGCACCACCACACCTGGTGAGATCGCTATTACAATTGCTAGTTGTTGTTTTTTTAGGACAAAGTCTTGCTATGTAGCCCAAACTGTCCTCAAACTCACTGCCTTTCAGTCTACTAAGCGCTGGGATTACAGACACATGTCACCACACCCAACTTTATTAAATTTTAACAGTCAAAGCCTAACACAGAGATCCCGTATACAATGAAGTCTTTTTTAAAACTGAGCCAACTACCAACTCATGTTACGGACGCCATGGAGAAGCCAGGCATGATGGTGCTTGCCTGTAACTCCAGCATTCTGGGAGGCTGAGGCCAGAAGGTCACAAGTTTGAGCCTAAATCCAAGCCATTTAGACCCTCTCTCAAAAAAGAAAAAAAAAAGAAAAGGAAACCCATCTGTCAAGCTGCAGCAGTCAGGTACACATACATAAGTGTACCACTTGACACCTTTACAGATAGGACAAACATGTACAACAATCATCTTTAAAGAACTAAATTTTTTTTAATATTCGAGCTTGGCATAGTAGCCCATGCCTGTAGTCCCAGTACTCAAGAGGCTCAGGCAGGAAGATCCCTGTGAGTCTGAGGCCAGCCTGGACTACACAGTGAGACTCTGTCTCAAAAGGCAAAAGAAAATGACACAACAAAAAGTTTTATATTAGTCACTTCTAATACAAGCACGTGTAACATCACATATGAAAGGCTGTTTTGTCAGTTTCCCATTTAAATATACCTGGAAAGTTTTTTTCAAAAATAACAAACTTGGGCCGGGGATTTAGCTCAGTGGCACCATGCCTGCCTCGTAAATGCAAGGTCCTGAGTTCGATCCCCGGTACCAAAAAAAGAAAAACAAAAAACAAACTCATGTGGTACTTGGAAAAATTACTTTCAGGATGATAAAACTATGGCACTAATTGACTTATTTAATAAAACTCAGTAATCTGTGGATCTTGCACCTGTCTCCAGCACTGAGCAAACATTATCACTAAACTATGAAGCACTAAAAGCAGAACTACCTTAGGGCCGGGAATTTAGCTCAGTGGTGCTGAACCTGCCTCACAAGTGCAAGGTCCTGAGTTTGATCCCTGGTACCAAAAAAAAAGTATTACTACCTTAAGTGCTCAGAATGGAATTATCACCGTTCCATGCTTCCCAACATTCTGACTACAAAATCCAACTTTTTTTTTTGGTAACGGGGATGGAGCTCGGGTCCTTGTGCTTGCGCAGCAGGTGACGAAACCACTGAGCTAAATCCCCAAGCCAACAAAACCCAACTCTTAGAGGGTTACTTCAGTCAATGAGGAACATTACATAAAATGTTTTTAATATTCATTCATTAACTCCACTTAATATTTTTAACTCAATTTAATATTCACTGAGCCCCTACCCACAAATCACTATGGTACACAGATGGAAATTCCCTGCCCTCATGGAATTTACAAAATACTGAGCTCAATTGAAGATCTGTAACTTGGCAATTCAGTAAATGTGTCTGGGTGCTTATTTAAGGCATATATACCATAATATATAATATAGCAAACAAATTATCGCAAAATTATATTGAGATAAAGTTAAGATTTTAGTTTACTTCTCACCTAGAATAAATTAAAGGTAATAAAGTAGATTTATTCCAACTCCTTGGGTTAAGCCAATACTGTTAAATTCCAATGCAGTATACAGTAAAAAATAAAATGGTTTAGTATTTATAAAACAAAATATACCTTTATATTATCTGACATAAAAGTCACAAATCTAAAACAACTGCTCTCTATTTCATTCTCTTCCCAATGAAATCTCTCTAAAATACAACCTTGAAAACATAACTTCACTGTTACTTAAATTTTTTAAAAAAGAAAATCTAATCAACAATAATGCAACATTTAAATTATGGTAGTACACTGAACAGATTATACAGCTATTAAATGACAAGTCCTTTTATAAAACAAATTACAAAGCATTTTAGAGAACATACTTATAACACATTAGTTAAAATAAGTAGGATGAAAAATCACTATGTTTACAAGTATGTAAAAATGCTTGCAATTGACCAGAGACCCAAAGAGAATGTAGATACAATTTTAAAAATTTGGATGAGTGGATACTTATAAATCCTTCTTTTTAAAAAAAAAACAAACAAAAAAAAAACTGCTTTGTTTTTTGTTTTTTAAGATTTTTCTTACAAAATTAGCTAGCTAGAACTCTGTTTTCCAAGATGATGTTAGGTCATCAAAACATGCAAGGCAATGGTGGCTCCTGTCCACTTATGTTCCCAAGGTTTCTCTCCAGCGTTCAAAGTGTCCACAACACCCTTTACCATCCACTTTGATTTTGGACATATTAATCACTAAGTTTTCTTATGCTAATTATGTCACAGGTAATTATTAGGAAAACGTAACCCAAAGCAACTTCCTTCCCACTTCTGCCAAATGAACTTGAAAAACAGCTCTAACTTCAGATTTTACTTATTTTAGTGTTTTCTTAATTTGATTGCTTGATGATTGATTGGCTGATTGCAGGAGTGGGGATTTAATCCAAGACCTTAACACTAAGCTACATCCACAGCCCTTTGTTTACTTTGAGACAGTCTCACTAAATTGACCAAGCTAAGCTCAAACTTGTGACCCTCCTGCTTCAGCCTCCCAGAGTGCTAAGATTACAGGTGTGTACTACCATACCTGGCATGACTTTAGATTTTAGCATTTTAGTCAAAAGATTGTAATTCAGAAGGGTTTTCTTTAAATAAAAAAGCATAAATTTATGTCATTTAATGTTGACCCTTATAAAAGGAAACACTTTGCTGGGTGTGGCAGCACCTGCCTATAATCCCAGAACTCTGAACGACTGCACCAAGAGGATCGCAAATTCAAGCCCAGCCTGGGCAATTTAGTGAGGCCCTCTCTCAAAATTAATACTTAGAAAAAAGGGCTGGGGATGTAGCTCAATGTGAAGGCCCTGGCACCAGGTTCAATCCCCAGTACCACAGTGAATAAATAAATGGCTTAATTAATAAAAATATGCTGTTGGTGATTCAAGAAAAAAGGTGAGAGTGAGCCTGAGAAATAGTGTGGGTAGAGTGTTTTTACCTTCTCTTTTTTTGAAAAAGTATGGATTTAATGAAAATGGTTACATTGACCCAAATAAATGTCAATAAAATCAGTTACTTACTTTTCATTTTTGGTACCAGGGATCACACGGAGGACCTTGCACTTGCAAGACAGGTGTGGTGCCACTGAGCTAAATCCCCAACCCTATTTTGTTTTTTAGAAATAGGGCCTCACTGGGCCAGGGATTTAGCTCAGTGGTTCTGGCACCTGCCTTGCAAGTGCAAGGTCCCGAGTTCGATCCCCAGTACCCCCCCAAAAAAGATGAAATAGGGTCTCACTACGTAGCTCAGGCTGGTCTTTGTTTTGTTTTGTTTTGTTCAGGCTGGCCTTGAACTCACAGCGAGCCTCCTGCCTCAGCTTATTCACTGGAAGACCAAACACTTTGCCGATTGGTCATGTAATACAGCAATTTTCAAATATGGTACACACACACACATCCTTTTTGCTGCAGGAAGATAATCTGAATAGATGGGCTAGTGGATATGAAAAAAACTTTTAAGTTACTTCATAGTAGTTAAAGATTTTTTTAATGTCATAAATTACAGTAGTCACAGATTGGCTTTTTGGTATGTAAAATAAGCACAAACAGTAGTGATTATATAAAAGGAGAGTCCATTTTCTACTAGATGATAAATCTGCTTTATTTCAAGCATTTGGTCGCTCAAACCAGGTGCAGTAAGCTGTGGCAGAAGGCGAGTAAATAAAGAAACCACCACTCAACCAGGTGTCAGCCTAACCCAAGGCACCGTAAAAGTGACTCTTCGGTAGGCAGCGAGCACCACGATTTAGGAGCGTTATTTTTCTGTATTCCCTTTTTTCCACCTGACAGATCTAAGAGTGTATTGCAAATTTTTTAAAAGTATGTTTTAAAAGAATACAGCTATGCATGATGGCCCACACCTGTAATCTCAGCACTCTAGGAGGCTGAGGCAGGATTCCAAGTTTGAGCCCAGCCTGGTCAACTCTGATTTAGTGAGACCCTGAATCAAAACAAGAAGTAAAAAAGCTCTGGGCACAGAGCAAAGGCCCCAGATTCAATCTACAGTCACACACACATACAAACTAAAAAATGTTTAAAGAAAAAAATTAAAAAGAGCTAGAGAGAGGTAGCTAGTGCAAAGGCCCTGGGTTCAAGCCTCAGTAACACACAGAGAAGTAAATAAATAGAAAAACAAAATAAAAAGGGGTGGGGATGTAGCTCAGTGCTTATCTATGTAGTATGCCTGAGTCCCTGGGTTCAATCCCCGGTACCACCACAAAAAAAAAAAAGAGAATAAAAACTGACTTCATGTATCACTTTCTGAAAAACTGAGCAAAACAAGATCAAGTACATCCATTCTCCTAAATTATACTGACATTTTCACTGGATCTTTTATGCACTTATTAAGTGCTGGTCTATAACCTTTCCTTTAAATCTTATTACTGAATCTATTGTTCTAGTTGGTAACCAAACTTGCCTCCAAAAACAAAAGGAAAACATAATAATGGTAACACTAATATATATTTCTGTTTTGTTTTGTTTCTTTGGTGCCGCGAATTGAACTCAGGACCTTGCGCATGCCGGGCAGGCAATGTGCCACTGAGCTATACCCCCAGCCTACTAATAAATATTTTTGGAAAGACTGGATGATAGATTAATGTTTTTTCTCCCAAATTTTCATCAATAAGCATATGTTCTCCTTACCATCAAACACACACACTTTTTTCTTTTTTTTCTTTTTTGGTACCGGGGATCGAACTCAGGACCTTGTGCTTGCAAGGCAGGCGCTGGAACCACTGAGCTAAATCCCCAGTCAACACATACACTTTTTTCAACCCACTTTGAAAAAGTCAAAGTGGGGCTGGGGATTTAGCTCAGTGGTTCCGCTGCCTGCCCCAAAAGTGCAAGGACCTGAATTCAATCCCCATACCTAAAAAAAAAAAAAAAAAAAAAGTCAAAGTGTAGGGATTTAGCTCAGTGGCACCATGCCTGCCTCGCAAGCCTAAGGTCCTGAGTTCAATCCCTGAGGGGGAGGAAAAAAAACGTCAAAGTGTAGCTGCAGGTGTAGCTCAGTGGAAAAGGACGTGCCTAGCACCCATGAGGCCTTGGGCTCATTCCCGGGACTAAAAAAAGAAGTCAAAGCCATATAACTTCAGCCTTTGCGACAAAGTTAACATATCAGTTTTCTCCTGAAGAACACAAAAAACCCAGAAGGCTATGTGGATCCCAACCATCTTAGTGTAGCATACTGCTTCAACAAAAACAGAAAAATGAAAACTCCTCTCCTATCTAAATTACAAGGTATACTAGTATTACTAAAACCAAAGTTGCTCATTTCTGACTTCTCAGATAGCTCTAGTTCATACATGACAAAGGTTTTAGTTTTTGAAGTGCTTCTGAACTTTTTTGTCCCACAGGCATTTTATGTAGCTAGCAGAAAAACAACCACTATTGAGTGCACACTCCACAGCCATTAAAAAACTTGCAGAAAAAATTTTTGTGTTGTTATTACTTTTTGAGACAGGGTCTCCCTATGTAGTCCAGACTGGTCTTGAACTCACTTTGTAAACCAGGCTGGCTTCAAACTTGTGATAATTCTCCTGCCTCAGCCTCCCAAGTGCTGGGATTAC